>NC_072467.1:23504-223504 GCF_027596085.1 Anoplopoma fimbria | reverse complement strand
AATTGTTCACCTTAGATAAACTATTTTTAGGTGACATGTTTTTAATTTGGGTTTTTAGTGTAGACACCTCTCTTAAGACTCAGATAATGGGATGTTTTAATAGGCTAGACCATTTTGTCTTCCTATAAAGTCTAGTGTAGCTGCTGGGTTTTTATTCTATTTTAAGAGAGTACAAAGTACACAAGGTGCAGACCCAATAACTGTTTATAGTAACACAAAGTCAGTATTTTTTCACTCTGAAGTGCTTTTAAGACATTAGATAGTAAGCTAATTTATTTCATCCATGTGTGATTTAATTAGAAGGTTGACTCAGTCACGTGATGGTGAAACCTACCTTGAGCCTGCCTGAGTCCAAACGGAGAGCAGACAGAAGTGGATCGAGGCAGTCAAACTCTGCCAGTAAATGACTGTGGTTCTCTGGGACAACTGGTATCAGAGGCATGTTCACTGGTGATCCTCTACAACTGAGGGAGAAATGACATTCAACAACGTTATGAGAAAAAAAATGTGAGAGACGTCAAGAGTCCCTCCTCTGCTTCCTCACATACTACGGCCCTTAGCCAAGTAGCATCACATGACTTTCAGTAGTGTACCTACCCTCTCAAATTGACCAGTCATGACTTCACTTTATGATCTCTACCCTGGTAAAAAAACAAAATCATCTCTAGTGTACCGTTTGAGTTGTTCAAATGTGTCATGTCCTGGAGCTGTAATTTCATTTAGCCAGAAAGACCATTTTGGCAGGATCAGAGGACACCATTTAGCTCAAAATGCAGCACAATGTGTAGTTTGGCTTCGATCTACTTGTTTTGGTTTTAGGTGAACTTATATGAGGAAGCAGAAGCAAAACTTAAACTGCAGTTCATTAGAATCATCAGATACGGTTTGGAAAATACATCAATGTAGATTTTTTATTTTTTTTAAACAAAATGACAGAACATAATTAATCCTGAGAATAAAAGTATTTGGCACAAGTAACTTGACCACTCTGACCTCTGTCTCTCTATTTGTTAACACTTTACTGCAATAGGAATGTATTTGGGGATGGGGATTTGCACAGATCTTAACATAGCTATATTTTCCTGCTAAAGAGACCTAGGGCAAAAATGTACACGGCAATGTTTAAAATCTAGATCATAATCCACAGACACTCATACGGCTCTGTTTTTGCAAATGATTGTGCTTGAATGTTGCACTCTGACAAACAAAATTGTCCTTAATCACATTACAACTGACATGTTGAATCTGAAGATCCCGAGGAAGCCTTGGGCCTCAGCTAAACAGTTTCTTTTTAAATACATAAGCAGTGTCAACTACGTATTTCGGACAGCAAAGTTTCAAAATGCATGTGGTGCTAATTACTGATTATCTCTATATGTCAGAGCCCCACAGGTTTAACATGCCAGCTGTAATCTCTATGGTTGCAATGTGGTGAGGAAGTATTCAGATCCCTTTACTTAAAAGTCAAAGTACAAATAAAACACTGTACAAATACTAAAGTTGTCGTAAGTTAAAGTCCCAAATTGAAAAATGATTAACTTAAGAGCAAACTTACTCTAAGTATCAAAAGTAATCAACACAGGAAACAATGACCTATGTGAGGTTACACCTTTTAATATGTATAGCCTTTTAGTCAAAGTGGAGCAAACATTTGTCTCATCTTATTTGCACACTATTGGGAAGTTTAAACCATAACAGTAGAATATTTTAAAATATTGTGAGTTTTCTATTTGTAAAATACAGTACAATGTATATAATATGTCACTTAGAAGTAGTTGGTAGAGTAAATGCATAAAGTGGAATGAACATGGAAAGTCCCAGAGAACGTCCCGCGACCTGGTGCGCGTCCACGTGAGAGGCGTTAAACGAGACAGACTGTAACCGACCGTAACCGACCATAACAGACTGTAACCGACTATAACCGACCGTAACAGACTGTAACAGACTGTAACCGACCGTAACAGACTGTAACCGACCGTAACAGACTGTAACCGACCGTAACCGACTGTAACAGACTGTAACCGACCATAACAGACTGTAACCGACCATAACAGACTGTAACCGACTATAACCGACCGTAACCGACTGTAACAGACCGTAACCGACCATAACAGACCATAACAGACCGTAACCGATCCGTAACCGATCCGTAACCGACTGTAACCGACCGTAACCGACCGTAACCGACCATAACGACTGTAACCGACCATAACCAGACTGTAACCGACCGTAATCGACTGTAACCGACTGTAACAGACTGTAACAGACTGTAACCGACTATAACAGACTGTAACCGACTGTAACCGATCCGTAACCGACCGTAACAGACTGTAACCGACCATAGCAGACTGTAACCGACCATAGCAGACTGTAACCGACCGTAACAGACTGTAACCGACCACAACCGATCCGTAACCGACCGTAACCGCCGTAACAGACCGTAACCGACCACAACCGACTGTAACCGACCACAACCGACTGTAACCGACCACAACCGACTGTACCGACCACAACCGACTGTAACCGACCACAACCGACTGTAACCGACCACAACCGACTGTAACCGACCACAACCGACTGTAACCGACCACAACCGACTGTAACCGACCACAACCGACCGTAACCGACTATAACCGACTGTAACCGCCACAACCGACTGTAACTGACCGTAACAGACTGTAACCGACCGTAACAGACTGTAACCGACCATAACAGACTGTAACCGACCGTAACAGACTGTAACCGACCGTAACAGACTATAACCGACCGTAACAGACTATAACCGACCACAACCGACCGTAACCGACTATAACCGACTGTAACCGACCATAACCGACCATAACCGACTGTAACCGACCGTAACAGACTAACAGACCATAACAGACTCTAACCGACCGTAACCGACCATAACAGACTGTAACAGACCGTAACAGACTGTAACAGACCGTAACCGACCACAACAGACTGTAACCGACCATAACAGACCGTAACCGACCATAACAGACCATAACAGACTGTAACCGACTGTAACCGACCATAACCGACTATAACAGACTGTAACAGACTGTAACCGACCATAACAGACTATAACAGACTGTAACCGACCATAACAGACTATAACCGACTGTAACAGACTGTAACCGACCGTAACGTCCCGAAGTAAACGTCAATAACAGTCTTTTCCTGCACAGCCTTTCATGCTATTTCGTGGTTACAGTTTAAGTTGAAAATACACAGTAAAATAAATAGTATTGAAGTAATGTAATGTAATGTAATGTAATGTAGTGTAGTGTAATGTAGTGTAGTGTAATGTAGTGTAGTGTAGTGTAATGTAGTGTAGTGTAATGTAGTGTAGTGTAATGTAGTGTAGTGTAATGTAGTGTAGTGTAGTGTAGTGTAGTGTAGTGTAAGTAATGTAGTGTAATGTAGTGTAGTGTAATGTAGTGTAGTGTAATGTAGTGTAGTGTAGTGTAATGTAGTGTAGTGTAATGTAGTGTAGTGTAATGTAGTGTAGTGTAATGTAGTGTAATGTAATGTAGTGTAGTGTAGTGTAGTGTAGTGTAATGTAGTGTAGTGTAATGTAGTGTAATGTAGTGTAGTGTAAGTGTAGTGTAGTGTATGTGTAGTGTGTAGTGTAATGTAGTGTAGTGTAGTGTAGTGTAGTGTAGTGTAATGTAGTGTAATGTAATGTAGTGTAGTGTAATGTAATGTAGTGTAATGTAAGTGTAATGTAGTGTAGTGTAATGTAATGTAGTGTAGTGTAATGTAGTGTAATGTAGTGTAGTGTAGTGTAATGTAATGTAGTGTAGTGTAGTGTAATGTAGTGTAATGTAGTGTAATGTAGTGTAGTGTAGTGTAGTGTAATGTAGTGTAGTGTAATGTAGTGTAATGTAGTGTAGTGTAATGTATGTAATGTAGTGTAGTGTAATGTAATGTAGTGTAATGTAGTGTAGTGTAATGTAATGTAGTGTAGTGTAGTGTAGTGTAATGTAGTGTATGTAATGTCCGCGTCACGGGAAGTGTAATGATAGTGTAATGTAGTGTAGTGTAATGTAATGTAGTGTAATATTGATTCACGACTAGTCCGCGTCACGGGACCAGTCAGCTGACACTGATGGTTTCTATCAGAACTACAGGCCAGAAACCCTTCAAACGAACAGGAGCAGGACTAGTGAGTTAAATACACATCACTGTTAATTAAAGGAGCAGGACTAGTGAGTTAAATACACATCACTGTTAATTAAAGGAGCTAACCCTAACCCATTGTACTGTTAACTCACTAGTGAGTTAAATACACATCACTGTTAATTAAAGGATAGACTGACGTGCATTGTGCGCCCGTGTGTCTACATCTGCAAAGACCAGCTAGCAACCATGCTAGCAACCATGCTAGCAACCATGCTAGCAACCATGCTAGCAACCATGCTAGCAACCATGCTAGCAACCATGCTAGCAACCATGCTAGCAACCATGCTAGCAAGCTACGACGGCGATGCCTTCAATGAACGTTGGGTTAGTTAAACTCACCTGCCGGTCGGAGTCGCTTATCGGCTACTAACCCGACCGTCGGCTCCGCGGTTCGGTTCCGTGTTTCCCTGGAGACTCAGGCTCAGTCCCACGCAGCGAGCTGTCAGCTGACGAGAGGACACTTCCTGATGAAAGCTTTGACACAACGGAACACTGTCCTACGCCAGTTTATGAAGAACTACACTGGAATAACAAACTATTCATGGACTTGTAGTCTAGACACTGAAGGTTCAGAAGACAGAGGCATGAACAAAAGATCACTTTAATGCAGTGACATTTTGTCTTCAGTGCAAACAAAAGGTGCAGACATTACAAACCAGTGACTGTGTGGTTTGAGCCACACACACACTAATGCACTCAGTGCGAAATGTCTTTACAGTATTGCTATAATCACAACACCTTCTGCCTGGACCCCAGGCTCAGAGGGCTCAGAGGCTGCTCCTCTGCTCGGCACTGATGAAACATGTTGGCAGTCCTCTGCTTGCATTTCACACCTCAGGTTGTTGTCCTGAGTGCCTTTCTGATTTGACATTTGGTCATATTACACCATTTTAAAAGTCCCATTTAACCATTATCGGCACCAATCTCTCAACCGCTGAGAAAACACAAACAAAAGAGAAATAAACAAATTATAGATATTTGTGACAGATGCAGTTAGTCTCCGTTGAACAGTTTTGGATGTAGCAGCGTCGATCTATATCCTCATTAAACCCGTGTGAATCTTGTCCCATCAGGCTGTGATCTGTGGTCTCTTCACAGCAGTCTAGAGATCCCTCTCAGGTCACTTGTCCATATACTGTAATCTCGTCCTTGTCCTCTCTTTGGCAAAACATCAGACCTCAGGTTTTCCTCAACATGCGACGGGTTTGCCAGACGTGGAACTTGCTGTAGGCCGTCTGCAGCATTTCCTCCAAATGCCCTGTGAGCTGTGGGGTGTAAAATACTTTAATACAAGCCCACCTGGTATGAAGACATTGTGTCATCATTTATAGCTTAGAGACTTACATTTGTACTTAAGTACTGTCGCTGAATCTTCTCCTGAAAAGGACACAGCTTGGTCATCTGGAATCTCTCGAGGTTTGTCTTCATTTTCATCACCTATATGAAAAAGTATGACGTGATGAGAACACATCTGAATTAAAAAAACATTAGGAAAATCTGAAAAAAAAAAATCACTGCTTTCTATGAAGGGAGACTGGGACCTGTAGTATTAGCAGGGAACTATATATAAATTATATACTATACTGCTAATGTACTGCCAGTTTGGTTTATAGAATAAAACATATCTTAATGTCCAAGTGAAAACAAATATCTATAAATTAATGTAAATTAAGTATATATAAAACACAGACTACTGGGATTAGTGTTAGAAATCTTTGCAAACATCTACTTTAATTTAATAATGTAAAACAATAAAACATGACAAAATCTAAGGGGCTAGATTACTTTTAGCAGCATTTTGTTTTTTATTATGAATTTACTCTCTCTTGCCTACACTTTTAAGGGCAACTGTGGTTTATGTTTCTTTAAACCACACATACATGTGAATACTTCAATTTGTATGTACCATTAGATGAGTATGAGAAGTGCCACATTTTTGTTATTTTTTTGTTGCAAATGTCATTGATGTCAAGATTGGGAATGAGTGAATAACATACTGTGAGTGACATTAGTCATTTGAACTCCTTCAATAAAGTTATTAAAAGTCACCTTCTCCTCCAAAAATGGTGTGTTTACAGGAAAACAAGACCAGAAGTGTCTCAACAACTCTCCAGCAGCTGCATAAAGATGCTTCAACTCTCCTTGAACCTCAGAAGGTATCATCTCTAAAAAAACAAAAAACAAAGATTGAATAGAAAATAACGTTTAGTTTAAATTAACATTTGTCATGGTTGGTTCAGGTTTAAGCAATAGTGAAACTATGAGTTGTCAGTGAACAATCCAGAAAGATTAGGCGTAAATTAAGAGATTTGAATCCCTCCATCTCTACAGAATGCCCAGACGGCACAGAACAGATGTGGTACAGGCACTAACTGATCACCAACTTCCAGAAGTAATAATAATGTTATTTAGCAATTGTTTAACACACTTACGATTTATGGCTTGCTGTGTTGCTGCCTGCATGAGGACGCCACCTGGAGAAAGTGCTGCAATTGCAGAACTAGCTGTTGTGCTGGACAAAACCTGCAAAGAGTATTTATGTGTTTAACACTTTGAAAGCACCATTTTTTTTTTTACATATTCTTTACTTTTTCAATCACAACAAAGGCTGTGTGTGTGCAGCGTACCTGATTACAATCTGGTGAATATGTGATACGTAGTGTGTAGGATCTAACCTGAGTGAGGTTGGGTTTGTAATTGACCATTTCATGTCGGATGTAGTTGACAGAGTTGATGATATCCTGGCTAGTTGTATACTGTTGGGACTGAAGTGGCACTGGACCATGAGCATACCTTACCAATAAATAGAGGGAGAAGAAACATATCAAAACACGTGACCATGGATCAACTAAAATGATTATGCCTGTTTAAAAGCATGAAGTGGGCCTGCAATATAACAGAGCATCTTATCATTACATTACATTACAGTCATTTAGCAGACGCTTTTATCCAAAGCGACTTACAATAAGTGTATTCAACATAGGTATTCAAGAGAAGTGATAAGTGCAATCTCCTTTCTTAAACAAGCATCTAAAAGCATAAACCAGAGCAAAAGTACAGTGCAGAAACAAACTAATACGAATACAAGAAGTGCTAAGTGGAAGGCTCAGGGTAGTACTTCTTGAAGAGGTGAGTTTTCAGCCTGCGCCGAAAGATGGGCAGCGACTCTGCTGTCCTGACAGGACATCTAATCACTTTATGTGCTGAGGTGATATTATGCTGTTATAGCCACTTGCAGGAACTTTAATACAGTGAAAGCAATAAATCTGACCTGTTAAATGAAATAAATCTATTTTGAAACAGTTCAAAGTGCACAGTTGATTGTTGGCTACTGAAACCTCAAAATGTTTTATGAGATAGAGGCTTGGCTGGAGCTGACACAACTTATCAATTTAATTTGTAGTCTCTTTAGTTGATCGAAAGAAAATTCACAACAAAATTGAGTCAATTATAAAGTAAAAAAATACTGACATATTCTGAAATACAGAAACATCGATTTACTTTTCTCTGTTTCATATATTATAAATGAAATACTCAATACTAACTTTTGAGACTGTTTGTCAAACAAAATAAACTTACTAAAAATCAACCCTCTGTAAATGTATGCTTTTGATAGGTGTTAGATGAACATATAAATCTACAAAAAGTGTCTTATTAATTATTAATCACTGCCATTTGGAGTTGATAATTTTAAGTCACCCTGTACGGAACAAAGAATACAAGAGAAAAGGGAAAAAAAAAGGACAAACTGTACCTGTCAGACTTCTTGAGGTTTAATGCGACTGTTTTTGGTCTGTTTTCCCTTTGAAGATCTTCATATTCTATGGCTTCTTGTAATTTAACCTAAGGGAGATTAACAACAGATAATATGATGCAGTCTGTTACATGGTAATACATTTAAAAAAAATGTCTGTTAAAGCTGCAGAGCCATCATCACCTTCTTTACAGGAGGCTGGAAGAAGTCAGAATCCCTTGAGTTTCCATCTGTGCTGCTCGTCTCACTAGCTTGGTCAGCTGGCGTTTCCCTTTAAAAATGACAAAGGTTATCAGAAAATTAAGAGATAAAGCATGTTATATTTTTTATACTTATGTTATTTCATTACCCCTTCCGTGAGCCGGCTGCCAGCACCATGGCACTGTGATGGTTGAACCGCTTTATGATGGCAGAGTTGCTGCTCTCCTTCACTGTCCGGTTCGGATTGGAGGTTGAGGGCATTGTTGTACAAACTCCATAACCCTGTGTCACAAAAATACCAAGTCTTGAAGTCCAAGGAGAAAGAAGAAAAAGAAAGCTATGCCAGTAAATAATTTTTTAAATAGTATGATGTTGCTGTGATTAGGCTAATCATTAAATCTCACCTCGTCTAATGTTTTATCCTCTAACGACAGAAGGTCGACCAAAGGATTCTTCACTCCTTGAACCACCATAGACTTTAACCCTGCATGAGACAGATTTAAAAAATGATGAAAACAGATTTGTGGTTAGCGGTTTTGTTTGCAGTAACTAATTAAATGTTGAAAAAATACGTATACTGACATTGCTAGAAAATGGGCCATTTGCGTCTCTTACCCTTTTCATCCTGCTTGGCACACTCTGAGAAGATATCCTGTGTTCCTGTGTTGATGCGGTCTCTGTGAAAATAATGGGACTGGAAAAAGCGGGTCCAGAACTCCTTCTCCGTCAGGTTATGAGGCACATTTTCACAATACTTCTGTTTCACTGCAAGTACAATGCAAGTTGACATGAATATACTATAATAGCTGCAGTGTCTTGAAACTCTAGCTGCATATTTAATATTAGTCACTGAGGTGAGCAGGAATTCACTGAACTGTTTATCTAAAAATGTACCAGCTGATTTCACAAAACAATTATTCCTCTCTGGCAGTACAACAACTGTTGTAATACTTGGTTGAAATTTAAATCTGGGCTTGCAGAAGCCTTTTCCTGGTCTATCAAGTTTTCTAAGATAAAGGAGTGTGTAAGATTTAGATGCATCTAGTGGTGAGGTTGCAGATCGCATCCAACTGAATACTCCTCCAATCATCCCTCCCCTTCCAAGCGTGTCGGAGAACTACGTTGGCCTTCAGGTAGGGATGGGTATCATCAGGATTTTATCCCTACTAGGAGCAACTCTAATCGCAAAAGGCTCTCGCTAGGGCCATTGTTTGGTTTGTCCTTTCTGGGCAGTAGTAATATGGCGGTGCAACATGGCAGACTCTGTGGAAGACAACCAACTCCCTATGTAGATAAGAATGGCTCTTTCTCAGCTAACAAAAACACAGCAATTCTTAGTTTCAGGTCATTGTACACTAATGACCTAAAACATAGTTCCAAATATTATATTATATTTCTGCCAATAAATTCCCCTATATATTGTTTACCTGTAGGGTATGTCCTGAAGATGGATTCAATAATGTCAGCAGTCAGATTGTACCTCAAGCCATTGCAGCCATCTGTCTGAGGTCTAATGTCTGCCTGTAATGCACAAAAATGACATTTAAAACTATGTTGTTATTGCTGAATTTGTCAATGCTCATCAATTATGAAATGTAAGGTAAAATTGTGACAGACTTGATGCACTCACCAGAAAGGCTCCAGATATACCGACTTCCTGTTTGT
Source organism: Anoplopoma fimbria (assembly GCF_027596085.1). NCBI lineage: Eukaryota > Metazoa > Chordata > Actinopteri > Perciformes > Anoplopomatidae > Anoplopoma > Anoplopoma fimbria. The sequence continues at coordinate 213,696 of NC_072467.1, read as the reverse complement.
TGTTGGATAAAGAGGGGTCTGCATTGTTTGTGTCTCCTAACCGGTTTGCCCAGAATTCATCTGCACTGATCACCTGGCTCACAACCAGATCTTTATACAACTGGAAAAGCACTGGATCTTCTTGAAGCATCCTACAGGAGAAAATACAATAACAATATTTTAAGAAGTTAATTATTAATGAAGAGATTAATTATTAAATTGCATTAGTTAATAATGAACGCCTAAAAACTTAATTGATGATATCAAAAGTTAGGCATTCATTTATAATTTCTTGTTAGGTATCGATTTACTGTAACACATCCAGGTCAGTCAAATACAGCAGTGCTGCAATTTTTCCTACCTCATAAAAGGTAAGAATGTTCATCGTTGCTTCAGATGTGTGGTCTTTTTAAAGGCTCTAGTTTGTGATATCATTGAACTGTATTTTGTCAACTACATTTGTATCAGTAAGACAAGACTAAGTATTAGAAATACTCAATATAACACAAACTGCAGCCTCCAAAATGACCAAAAAGTTGAATCAACACCTCTCAAAAACAGCCTTAAGTAGATGGAACTTGAGTTGAGTCACACATATTGTCCCTCAGTGCAACAGTTCGGCTCATTGGTGTGTTTCTAATAGTTTTTGGTCAAACTTAAGCTTTTTTCTTTCACTTTTCTTACACAGACAATGCTTGTTAGAAGGATAAAGAAATTGTTGTTTTTTGTATTTTAATGCAATTGAATGACAGTAAGAAATAGTATAGAAATTGCCCACAGCACCTCTGTCTCACCTGTTTTTCTCCTCCAGTTCCTTGTTGGCTTTCTTCTTAAACTTGGGCAGCAGCTGCTGCAGGAGCTCCTTGGCAGCCTCTCTGTCTTTGAGTGCACTGCTGTCATTGGAAAAGTGGAATGTGGTACTCTCACCGGTGTGAAGCACCAGCTGCAGCTGAATTTTGGCTTTACCATCTGGGCTGATCTTCTGACCTAAACAGAGAACAAATACATACCTGCAGCTTGAGAACATCACCTAATCATTATTACTTTAGCATTACTTGTAATTGGATGGTTTCAAGTACTCACAGCGAATATCTGCATACAGGTGGCTGACTGAGAAGCGGTCTTTACCCTCTGGACCCCAGGCTATCCGTTCAGCCATCAGATACAGTGTGCCATCCTGCTTCCTCTGGCGAACCTTCTTCACCACCAGCAGCACCTCCTCTGATAATGACGACATGGCTCAAACTGAAACAAAGTTATTCATCATTAATAATCATGTCCATCTAATTATGTTTCTGATAACAGGATAAAGAACCTGGTGTAGCTCACAAACATGTATGTAACGCTATGACCAGCTGACCTGCAGTCTCACAACATGAACATATGAAGCCAGTAAGGTGACCATGGCTTAGATACCAAGCTGTGTGTGAGAGACTCAGGCACGAACAAGATCAGCTCATGTCACGTCCTGCTGCCTGGTAGCACAGCCTAATGTAAGGCTAATGTAACGTAGCACAGCCTAATGTAACGTAGCACAGCCTAATGTAAGGCTAATGTAACGTAGCACAGCCTAATGTAACGTAGCACAGCCTAATGTAAGGCTAATGTAACGTAGCACAGCCTAATGTAACGTAGCACAGCCTAATGTAAGGCTAATGTAACGTAGCACAGCCTAATGTAAGGCTAATGTAACGTAGCACAGCCTAATGTAACGTAGCACAGCTAATGTAACGTAGCACAGCCTAATGTAACGTAGCACAGCCTAATGTAAGGCTAATGTAAGGCTAATGTAACGTAGCACAGCCTAATGTAAGGCTAATGTAACGTAGCACAGCCTAATGTAACGTAGCACAGCCTAATGTAAGGCTAATGTAACGTAGCACAGCCTAATGTAAGGCTAATGTAACGTAGCACAGCCTAATGTAAGGCTAATGTAACGTAGCACAGCCTAATGTAACGTAGCACAGCCTAATGTAAGGCTAATGTAACGTAGCACAGCCTAATGTAAGGCTAATGTAACGTAGCACAGCCTAATGTAAGGCTAATGTAACGTAGCACAGCCTAATGTAAGGCTAATGTAACGTAGCACAGCCTAATGTAACGTAGCACAGCCTAATGTAACGTAGCACAGCCTAATGTAAGGCTAATGTAACGTAGCACAGCCTAATGTAACGTAGCACAGCCTAATGTAAGGCTAATGTAACGTAGCACAGCCTAATGTAACGTAGCACAGCCTAATGTAACGTAGCACAGCCTAATGTAAGGCTAATGTAACGTAGCACAGCCTAATGTAAGGCTAATGTAACGTAGCTCGTTACGTTAGCTAACGTTAACAGTGAAGAAGAGAAGAACGGACGCAGAAGTCGGCAATAAACTTACTTTAACGTGAATGAGTCGACACTTCAACGGACTCCTCTCTGTTCTTCAGCACATCATCTCAAACTAATGTATTCTTGAGGATAAAAAGAACTGAATGAGTGACATCGAGCTGAATCCTGACTACTCCAACAGTCCTGACTTCACCGCCGACATGACTGCCAGGCGGTGTGTTGCATTAAAAACGTGCCGACTGGAAAACGGGCTAAAGAATCAGTTCCGTCAGAAATATACGTCTTAACAAATCTAATTATAATCGAATATTATCCATAATGATGTTAAACTTGTTTGTAAAAGCATATTTTGTCAAACTTGGTGAAATATTATTCGGTTAATTTAATGCAAACATAGATATGAATCTTTATTAATATTAAATTGTATTATTATGCATTGTATTGCCTTTGAATTTAAGTAATTCAATTTGTTAGTATACATTTTTTCATCTAATAATAATTAATAGTGCTTTCATTCTATCATCTGGTTAGATGCTGCCAGAAAAAAAGTTTTGGGAAATTTGGATAATATAAAAAACTTGTACTTAATTACTCTACCCCTGAGTATAAATTGCCTTATCTTTTGGCCCTGTACTTGTGAGGGGCAATGTGTCAAAATAATTTTCAGTCTGTAAAACAATGTGTTAGCAATAACTACTGCTCCCCAAATTTTGATTGTGCACCCAGCGCTAAGATTATATTTTTTAATTTAAGAGGTATCACTTGCAAAAATATATTTCTTGAGTTGATTCATTATTTAAAGTAGACTGTGACTCAAAGTATGTGCTTGATGGTGACTGACTACATATAAAATAATAGAAAAATATATAATTATTAAATAAATCATATAAGGCTGCACATTGGTGTGGTGGATAGCACTGTCGCCTCATAGCAAGAGGGGCCCGGGTTCAATCCTGGGGCTAGACAAGCCTTCTGTGTGGAGTTTTAATGTTCTCCCCGTGTCAGCATGGGTTCTCTCCGGGTTCTCCGGCTTCCTCCCACAGTCCAAAGACGTGCACCTTAGGTTAATTGATGACTCTAAATTGCCCCTAGGTGTGGATGTGAGCGTGAATGGTTGTTTGTCTCTATGTGTCAACCCTGCAATAGTCTGGTGACCTGTCCAGGGTGTACTGCCGTCGCCCAATGTCAGCTGAGATCAGCTCCAGCCCCCCGTGACCCTTAACAGGATAAGCGGTTACGGATAATGAATGATCATACACTGTGTGCACAATTATTAGGCAAGTGAGTATTTTTACCATATCATCATTTTTATGCATATTTTCCAAATCCAAGCTGTATAAACTTGAATGCCTATTGGATTTAAGCATATCAGGTGACGTTTATTTGTGTAATGAGGGAGGGTGTGGCCTAAGGAGATCAACACCCTATATCAAGGTGTGCATAATTATTAGGCAGCTTCTTTTCCTCAGGCAAAATGGGCCAAAAAAGAGATTTAACTGACTTGTAAACAGTATCTCAGAGGGATACAGCACTCTTGATATTGGGGCGTGATCACAGAACCATCAAACGTTTTGTTGCAAATAGTCAACAGGGTCGCAAGAAACGTGTTGAGAAAAAAAGACGAAAATTAACTGCCAAAGATTTGAGAAGAATCAAAGGTGAAGCTACCAGGAACCCATTATCCTCCAGTGCTGTCATACTCCAGAACTGCAACCTACCTGGAGTGCCCAGAAGTACAAGGTGTTAAGTGCTCGGAGACGTGGCCAAGGTAAGGAAGGCTGAAACCCGACCACCACTGAACAAGACACATAAGTTGAAACGTCAAGACTGGGCCAAGAAATATCTGAAGACAGATTTTTCAAAGGTTTTATGGACTGATGAGATGAGAGTGACTCTTGACGGACCAGATGGACGGGCCCGTGGCTGGATCAGTAATGGGCACAGAGCTCCACTTCGACTCAGACGCCAGCAAGGTGGAGGTGGGGTACTGGTATGGGCTGGTATTATTAAAGATGAGCTAGTTGGACCTTTTCGGGTTGAAGATGGACTCAAAATCAACTCCCAAACCTACTGCCAGTTTTTAGAAGACACTTTCTTCAAGCAGTGGTACAGGAAAAAGTCTGCATCTTTCAAGAAGACCATGATTTTTATGCAGGACAATGCTCCATTGGATGCATCGAAGTACTCCACTGCGTGGCTAGCCAGTAAAGGCCTTACAGATTAAATAATAATGACATGGTCCCCTTCCTCACCTGACCTAAACCCTATTGAGAACTTGTGGGCCCTTCTTAAACGGGAGATTTACGGTGAAGGTAAACAGTACACCTCTCTGAATAATGTCTGGGAGGCTGTGGTTGCTGCTGCACAAAAAGTTGATCGTCAACAGATCAAGAAACTGACAGACTCCATGAATGGAAGGCTTATGACTGTTATTGTCAGAAATGTTTATTTGTAAATTTTGAGTCGTTTGTTTATTATTCTCAATTTTTTATCTATGTGTGCCCAATATTTGTGCACACATAGATATTCTCACTTTTACTTTCTTAAATATTCAGGTTTGAGGTTTATTAACATTTTGGATTGACCGAGAGCACTGTAGTTGTTCAATAATAAAATGAATCCTCAAAAATACAATTTGCCTAATAATTGTGCACACAGTGTATACAGCCATAAATGATGGTGTACTGCCATAGGCAAAATAAAGTGATTTTCTATTTAATTGAAGAGATTCTTCTTGCTACCAACACTATATCATGCAAATACTAAGACAAATCCACATAAATAAATATCAGAGAAAACAAAACAAACACACACTTGCAAGTAAACCGGAGATTTTAATGACAATGAAGACATTCATATTTGCAGAAGTTTGACACATAAGATGCAGGACAAATATAGTCTTGGTATTCTTTACACTCTTTTATTTATATGTTCAAAAGGTTAAGAGTTGTTTTTTGTTTATGTTGCTGTTTGAAATAATGACCAGCAACTATTTAAAATTCAAATCAATGTTTTAAATCTTTCACATTTTACCACAAATATAATTGGAAGAAAATATTGCTACAATATACTGTGAAATCTGAAGCCATTCTTGTGTCATTTATCTCTCAAGTAATAGTAGTCTCAAGTAAAATAAAAAGAAACACCCTCCTAAGATTAAAAACACCACATTGCTAACTTTCTATAAAAGGTAAATCCTCTACAAAAGCTTAGAGTCTCCAGGAATCAAACGTGCTGTCATTACAGGGCGCTATGCGGACCTGCCTCCCTGACAATAAATGAGAAAAGTTACGAGTATAAAGGGAGAATTTCCAGGGGTGCAGGAAATTTCAGCCCACAACAACTCTGCTGTTTAACATGTTGAACTTATCTGACTTATTTTGGGTTGCTGAAAAAAACAGAGGTGTGTGTCTTCACATATTAAGTCCTGACTCTTAAAGTTTTTGGAGAGGAATTGGTAAAGTTAATGTAAGTATAATAGTTAAATTTTCCCTTCAATAAAGCTTTAATGTTGTCTTGCTAAATTTTTGTATCAGTCTGTCTTGTCCTTACATTCAGCGACTTGGCAACCACACTTGTCAACTGAAATGTAGACGTGCTTTATCTTTTGGCCATTGGAGCAGATCATCTCCACCACCTTCTCACTGGTGGCCATTTCTTGACAGCATGAGCATGCATGCATCAAACGGTTGTTTTCTGCAGAGTACCTGTAAATAGAGACAGTTTCAGTCACATGCTGTTCAATGTGAACAAACATCTATCTTGAAACTGAGCAGGTGCTTTCAGCATGATTGAGTGAGTAGTTTGTACTGTATATATCTCAAATATTCTGTTATAAATCTCACATTGATGAAGACGCTCCACAAGGTCCTGCACAGGCTGTGATTTCCACTGGCACAACTGACTTGCAGTCCTTTGTCTGCAGATAGGTGGTGTTCTTGTTCATTTGACAGTTGGTTCTTGGAGTACCTGTGAATGACACACAAACATCTTTTTCATTTTGCTGCCATTTAAGTGGCAAAATAAACTAAAGCCTCTAATATGTGGAATTTTAGGCTCTGTTTTTTATGCAAAAACTGCATTATGGGTTTTGATTGACCACAGATGCTTGCCCATTATGGATTAGATTAGAGCTCAATTAGTGATTTAATAGACTTGACAAAATGATCTGCATCAATTTAGCAATTTTGCTAATCCATTAATGAGTTTTCTTCTTTTCACTCAAATGGAAAAAATACAGCTCCTGAATTATGAACATTTCCAGAAAATATCAACATATTAATCATTAATGAAAATATTCTTTACACGCATCCCCACATTTTTTTTACCGCTGTCGACACACGTTACGAGTAACAGAGGATGATAGTGATATCGTATAATTTGAATTAATTTTTATTGGCTCATACTTACAAGATTTGCAACAACCGTTGTTGTCACTTTGTTCAGTGCCCTGTAATATAGACAATATGGATGGTAAAATATGCAGATAGACTGATTGATATAGAGTCTCGTATGAGTCATGTGTACAGTATTACTGGTGCAATGTATAAATCCATTTCTTCTTCACTATGTATTTGTTTATTTTAGCACATTTTGAGTATTGACGACCTCATATTTCTAATTGCCCATTTATCTTATTTCATCCCATTGACCAAAAGTCTACAATCAGAAAAGTAAATACTTTTTGTGCATGGTAAGCAATGCATTAGAAGAAATATTGAAACTAACCCCATATTCTAATGTTTGGATGCAAAGTGTACTCTAGGTCAAGTCAGCACCAGTTCAGAGTTATTAACAAAGATTATAGCTGACAAAAATACGAATTTCTGCTTGTTTCAGGACTGGATAATACTCACAGGAATGCAGTTTGCTGGATCAAATGCAGGACATGTTGTTTGATTTTTAGAGGTTATGAACTCATCCTTCATCTTTTGGCAATCATACTTGGCACACTTATCGTTTGGTGGTGACCAAGACTGAGAAGGCTGTCAGAGGGGAAGAAGAGGTCAATAAGTGAACATAAACAATTCAATGATACCACAATTTAAGGTTACAGACTTCTGAAGATGTTTCCATTAGACTATACTTACTTTAATAATTATTGGAGAAGTGAAGCCTGGGACATCCACAACACAGCTGGTTTGTTTACATGATCCACAACATTGTCCAGGTTGTTTATTATAAACATAGCCCTATTAGGAAAAAAAAATCAAAAATCAAAATGGGGTGAAACTTCATTCAATTAAATGTAGACAGAATTACTAATAAGTGTTTTTATGCTGTCCCTTTCATCGAAATTACAAAAAGAAAATCTCACTTACACAAAAAGTTATATCTAGTCATTGTGATGTTATGGTTTGAGATACCCTTCTCTGAGATTCTTGCTGTCACCCAAATCGAGGTGAATGCAGTTTAGTTTGTGGTGCTCAAAACTCTACCATTTCTGTTATTACATTCCCCTTTTTTTTTATTTGGAAGGCAGCAAAAAACTCAGAAACAGATGTCTCAAACCTGTGCAAATAAAACTACAACATTTGCATGACTAGAGAATATATAAAGTAAAAAGACTTGAAGTTTTTCTCAAGTTTTGTATTTTTGATGGTGACTGACTACATATTAAAAAAATTGAAAAAAAACGTGTGCTAAATAATAACATAAAAACATTTGCATTATTAGAGACTAGATAAGTAAAACATGTTTTGTAATTTTGTTTAACTTTTGAGTGAACAAAACAGTGACATCTTCAAACTTATCATGTGCACAAAGACAGGAAAGTCTATGCGTCTGCAAATGGAATACTGATCAACACAAAAGCATGTGTTGTCATGTTAAACATTTTGTACACTATATACCTTTACTGGCTCTCTATTTGATAAAAAACTGCAATGCTGTTAATAGTTAGATACAAACATACCTCCGGACACAATGTGTTACATGACATCACATTACACTCAATGGTGTTCAACTTGCTTCTGGGATCCTGAGTCTTAGTACAGCTGCATGATTCACATGGATTTTTGTAGAAATCCATACCTGGCTGTAAACAGTGAAACGCGAAGTCTGAGCCGTATTTCAAATAAAGGCCGGCAAATTCAATTTAAATCTTTGAAGTGTGTGAAAATACAGAAAAATGGTGATTTATGTTTAGTTTAAATACTATTCTTAAGATATTACTGAATTTATAGTATACTTAATTTAAAGACTGCAGAGTTTTAGTAACACTTTAACAAACAAATTTACTCTTAATAGTGCACATTTAAGGTAAATACAGTATATTATTCCTTACCTTGTACTCAGTATCATTGAAGACACAGACGCCTTTGGGTACTAGATTAAAAATGTTGACAAAGATGATTACATAAAAGGTTATAAATGGTTTAGTTTGACAAACTAACACTATAAACAAATGGAACTGAAACCCATATGGAAAGCTTACCACAGCGGTAAGATGGGCAGCAAGTGTCATTTGACATGTGGATCTCCAACTCAAATCCAAGTTTGCATTTATGTAATGGCAACGAACAGCGGCTCCTGTCACATTCTGTTGGTTAAAAGGAAAGACGTTTCAAAGGCTGGTCGAGTATAACAATTTTTTTTAACTATTTACAGGTACTCCTGGAAAATAGATCATAGACAGCAGCAGACATTGCCAAGTTAAATCATCAGATTTTCACTACACAATTGTGGCAAAATAATAAATGATAAAAAATAAATGAGTGATAACAATATTATTGTGATATCCATAAAAAACTGAAATGATAATAATAATGCTATCAGTCAAATTCATCTTTTACTTTGTTAAATTTGTGTATTGTCTCTTTTAAGGCAAATTAATTAAGCCCAAAATACGAGTTTAGGGAGGTGGAAAATAACAGAAACAGATGACAGCATAATGCAATACAGTTCAACAGCACCACAAACTCCTCCAAAATGATCATGAAGTTGATTCAATCTTAAACTCAACAAAACTGAACATTATTTACTACATTAAGGTATTTAGGATTCATAAAAGGATAGTTGTAATAGACTGCATACGGTTTAGCAAGGACGACCTACTAGAACAGCATCTGTGGGTACTTTCTCTGACTTTAGAAAGCTATTCTACGGAAGAGGAAAGAAGTTTTCTCAAACTGAGTAGTACTCCTTATTATGAGAAAACGGATATTTATGTGTAAAATCAGTGAAGTTACCGCCAAATCATCTAAAGATCCTTCCACTAAACATTGTCGGCAGATCAAGGTGTGGTACATTGATTCACTCACCACAGGTCAGTCTCTTACAGCAGTCCACTTTGCGCTTGACCAACACCTCACCTTCCTCAGTACAGGTTATTGGTTCTTGAGTGGGACATGTGAGAGGCTTACACTGAACACTAAGAGAGTGCTTATCACAAGTACACTGCTTACAGCCACTCTGCCAAGTCTCACCAAGCTGTTTAAAAGACGGAACAGAGTTGGTAACATGTCAGCAACAAATAATCTGTGAAAAATGATTATGAGTCAAGTATGGTAGCATTTACCTGTTTAGGTTCGCCATCAGGTCCAGTGCAACCTTTAACAATACAAAACAATTAGTTAACCTGAACATTAATTCAATCACAAATAATTAGATTTTTCTTCAGAAAAGTAAAATGATCTTACAGGAGGAGACACAGAGGTCAGAATTTGGCCTGAACAGGGTCATCCCCTCTGGGCAGAAACATCCTTCTATGACGCCATTACAAGCTTGTTTGTTTTTGCCATTTTTTCCCTGGCATTGTTTTGCATGCCTGTCATTGTATCTAAATAAGAAGATAATTGATGGTGAAAAACAAAGATAATCATTTCAGACATAAAATTATAAATGAATAAATAATGAAAAATTCAGTGCAAACACAAGTATTGTTTTTTGGGTTTTTTTTGCAATGCTTGTGGCATGGCTCTATAGATAGCAGTGTTGGTCTGTTGGTCCACCACTTTGGTCCCGAATTAAATATTTCAACAACTCTTTAAAATCGTTGATAGGACATTTTGTACAGACATTCATGGTCCCCAGAGGACGAATCCTAATGCCTTTGGTGATACACTGACTTTTCTTCTAAAGCTACCAAGAGGTTGACATACAGGTTTCAAGTGAAAACAATCAAAACTATTGGGTGGATTGCAGTGTCATTAGGTACAGACATCCAAGACCCCCTCAGGATCAGTCTGTTTCGACTATTGTTATTCATTCACTTTTCATCTAACCCCATCATCAAATCAAAATTTGAATATGTTTTGATTCATCCCCAAATACCTGCAAAACTAATTACATTCCTAAAAGCCTGTCACGCAAATCTAAGATGGTGATAATTGTAAACATTACTGCTTAACATCATCATGTTTGCATTGCCACTGTGTGCATGTTATGCATGTTGATGTTTGCATTTGGTTCAACCTATTACAACCTCTAAGAGCTGCGAACATGGCTATTCATGGTTAGTCTTGTTAAATTGCAAGTTGCTGACATTATTTAATTCATGATATTTTTGATAGAAAGGAGCAATTACTGTACCTTGTATTGCAAGTTTGAACAACAGTTGGCCCGCAAGGCTTGTAGACCTTATTTTCTGGACATTTATATTCTACAACAAGAGAAAATGGATTTAAACACCAAAATTATGAAAAAAGGTAGTCTTGACATCTGAAAATGTCAATGTTAGCTTTCCACTAAACTGAACATCTCCTACCACACTGTCCGTTTGTTGCATTCCTCCAGGGTGTACAGACAGATGCTTCAGCACACATCGCGGCATACACCTCAATACTTGAACAGCCAATGGTGGAATTTTCCATGTGGCAAACATCAAATTTACAGCTCTCGTAAAATGGTTTTGGTGAGATTACTTTGTGGCATTCCACAAACACCCTTAATGTACAAATCAGAAGGAAGACGGCTGTTAATCAGAGCTAAACTTCAGAATGAGTTGATGTATTGTGTTCATATCTATTCTGTTATTTCTTACTTGCTGATTAAAATTTCACAGATTTCAGGTTTGCAGGGTGTTGGTGAAGGTGTTGGTTTTGGTGTTGGTGGAGGAGATGGGTTCTCACAATATGTTTTTTTCTTATCCGGTACATGCCACTGTCCCATCTGTGAGCATGCAGGATTAATCTGGCCATTCGGTAATCTGCAGTCATTTTTCCTGTTATTGTCACAGGTACCTTGAGAAAGTAAATAGTAACATGGCAGATATTACAACCCATGTGTCACCCCATGTGGTACATCCATTGGCACTTTCATATTAAATCTATCACTGTTTATGTATTTTCATCCATGGACGTAACATGCAGCCTCATTTTCTGTGTTTATTCTAACACCAAATTGATTATCAACTTACCACACTGCCCCTCTGTGTTGTTGTGGAAAAGGGAAAAGGGCAAGTCAACGCTGAACAAAAGCCCTTTGAACTTCACTACGGCCTCAATTTCCGGGATTGTCAAAAGCAGCTCAATTGATGTACTTGTTATGATGAAGTCATCATTTGAGTAGGTTGGGAGTACCTGCTTGCCGTTGATGAACACCTAAACATTTTCATCGTCATTAGCACTGCATATCATTTAAATATATTCAAGTAAAGTCATGTAATAAGTTTTCATTTGTTTTGGCAAAATTTACCTTATTTACGGTCCTTGGGTTTCTCTCCTGTGTAAGAATAACTTCATAGTTTTTGTAATACACGATCAAGGCTTTTGCACAGGTCACAGTTCCAGATGGATTACAGTTTTCGTTGTCGATAAGAATCTTAAAATTGTGTTGAGGAATGATCTCTTTGACGAGGACATATGTGCAGTTTTTCTGGAAGCTGTAATACTGGCCATCAAATGTTAAATAATGAGGATCTCCCCAGCCAGCGCAAAAACCTGCAAATTTTAGATTGAGAATACATTGAGTTTTACATCAAAGACAAATATTTATATTGTAGGGTTTTTTTGTGGTGTCTAAAGATCTTGCGTGAATGTATCATTTAAAAAGGTTTCAACTTGAACTTACATCTGCAGTCATAGTGGAAACAGCAGCCTCCTTCATCATAAACCCTGACTGGTGGTTGCCCATTTTCACATACAGGCATGGTCAGCGATTTACATGGCACATGATCTGTTATTACTTTTCCATTGTCACATTTTTCTGTGCTGCAGTTGTTTGAACTCCAGGACTCACCATTCTGTAAATGCAAAGTAGTACTTTTAGTGATCTACTACCAGTGAAATAAATAGTATGTTCCCCCCAGTTGCACACATGCACAACATATACATCTAGAATACATGTAATTCATGAAACGAAAAAATACTTTTACATTGATCAGTGCTGATGAGACACAGTATATACATAGGTGTTATTATCAATCCCACTAATGGGCTGACATTCTTTGATAATTGTTATCTTGGATTTATTTGTAGATGTAACCTGTAGTGATATATGAGGTACTCAGCAAAGTTATATTACGTATATGTAAATCATTATATATATGGATCTATTTGTTTTGTTTATGTATCAATATCTCGATCTGTCAGTTTGTCTGGTTTTGTATGTTGTGTATTGATGTTATGGTGTGTTTGAAAGTGCTTTTATGTTTTCTGTTAATGTGTTTTGTGATAAGATCCCAAAGAGATTAGCTTTGGTTTTCTATTGAGCTAATGGGGACAGTAATACATTCAATTATAATAAACAACCATTGACCTTTGTTCCAATATTCTGCAACTACTGAGGGAAGATATCTAATGAAGACCTAAGGTGTGAAAATCAACAAAGAAGCACCCACCAATAATATGGACGAATTGGAGGCATTTCAAATTAAATCGGCGATTGCATGTTGAATTTATCAACTACAGTTGCACTTGAATGTTGATAGTTTCCTTGATAACTTAAAAGCCCAATGAGTATTGGAGAATATGGAGAATGTGCATTAAAAGTGCCTTCTTTTTTATCCACGGTATTCAAAAGACCTTGTTTCAGGTTCTCTCAGAATAGAGACTCTGGAAACAATGCCAGTTAAGATGAAGCAGTTCTGATTAAATTTGGGGAAAGGTACATAATGACTGAATTTTTTCCTTGTTTAACTAAGGTCAATACCTTTCGAGGTGGCTGCAGATATAAGCAGTCTTTGGAAGGCTTCTCTGTGGATACACTAATTGTACTGGCAGTTGTAGAGCCAATTTGTTTTGTAGTGCCAGAGCTGGTTGTGGTGGTAGGAGTTGGTGGAGTCGTAGAGGGACATGGTCTAGCCTTTTTCTCAACATTGCATTTCGAATTGCAATATGCTGTGAAACACCATCCTTCTCCATCAGTCTTATTGTACATGAAACTACCTATATGAGAATAAAACCAAGGCAGTTAATTAAAAAACGACTAATGATGTGAGAACACAATGTTACACACATTACAGGGCCAGGGTGACAGCTGTCTTTAAAATGCAACATTTGTAAATACTAGTCTAATCAAATTAAAGTTTTCTAAATGGACACTAAATTCTATGTCTGGATCCATGATCAGATCTTAATTTACTGCACATTATCATAAATAGTTCCAATCACCATCATAACCTTCCAGGTCCAGTGGTAACTTTTCCCTCCACTGTGCATGTTCCATAACAAACCAGAAGAAGCCACTAATTCATGGACAAAAATGAAGAACATCTTCCGTGTACAGATTAAAGCAAATTGTTTTCTTTTTGGAACACATGTACTGCCGATATGTAAATCAATTTCACCAAATCAAGTTTTGAAAAAGATCCAAAAGGAATGCAGGCCAACTCAGAGTGTTGATTATTATTATAGATATCGTTGCAAACAGGATTTGACCTAAGAGCATGAATACATTAGAGTTTAAGCTGCCTGTTGTGATCAGATGTGCCAAGTTGCATTGTAAGGACAGGTGTATCCATGACCAAAATATTAATTATGATAGATAACAACAACTGAGTAAATAACCGTTTGCTTACCAGGAGAAAACATTTGATCCATGTACTTGCAGAAACATAAAGTTGTTCTGTCTGTTGTTGAAGACTTTGTCTGTACAGGTGAAGTTTCAGTAGTGGGTTTTCCTGTGATTGTGGTTGTTCTGGAGGGTTTTGATGTGGCAGTTGGTGAATGCATGGCTCCTGTTGTTATAACCACTGTATTTGTAACAGCTCCTGGTGTTGTTGTGGTGGGGTTTTTAGTTGTTGTAAAAGCAGTAGTTTCAGTTGTTTTTGTGGAAGAATTTTCTGTGGGTTTTACAGTGGGGCTGGATTCTTCAGTGGTTGTGGAAGCAGTAGTTTGTTCCGTTTCTGTTGTTGTGGTGGGTTTTTCTGTGATTGTGGTTGTCGTGGTGGGTTTTTCTGTGATCGTGGTTGGTGTGGAGGGTTTTTCTGTGGTTTCTAGTGGTGTGCTGGGTTCTTTAGTTGTTGTGGAAGCAGTAGTTTGTTCCGTTTCTGTTGTTGTGGGTTTTTCTGTGATCGTGGTTGTCGTGGTGGGTTTTTCTGTGATCGGGGTTGTTGTAGTGGGTATTTCTGTGATTGTGGTTGTCGTGGTGGGTTTTTCTGTGACTGTAGTTGTTGTGGTGGGTTTCTCTGTGATTGTAGGTGTTGTGATGGGTTTTTCTGTGATTGTGGTTGTCGTGGTGGGTTTTTCTGTGATCGTGGTTGGTGTGGAGGGTTTTTCTGTGGTTTCTAGTGGTGTGCTGGGTTCTTTAGTTGTTGTGGAAGCAGTAGTTTGTTCCGTTTCTGTTGTTGTGGGTTTTTCTGTGATCGTGGTTGTCGTGGTGGGTTTTTCTGTGATCGGGGTTGTTGTAGTGGGTATTTCTGTGATTGTGGTTGTCGTGGTGGGTTTTTCTGTGACTGTGGTTGTCGTGGTGGGTTTCTCTGTGATTGTAGGTGTTGTGATGGGTTTTTCTGTGATTGTGGTTGTCGTGGTGGGTTTTTCTGTGATCGTGGTTGGTGTGGAGGGTTTTTCTGTGGTTTCTAGTGGTGTGCTGGGTTCTTTAGTTGTTGTGGAAGCAGTAGTTTGTTCCGTTTCTGTTGTTGTGGATTTTGCTGTGATCGTCGTTGTTGTGGTGGGTTTTTCTGTGATTGTGGTTGGTGTGGTGGGTTTTTCTGTGGTTTCTAGTGGTGTGCTGGGTTCTTTAGTTGTTGTGGAAGCCGTAGTTTGTTCCGTTTCTGTTGTTGTGGTGGGTTTTTCTGTGATTGTAGTTATGGTGGTGGGTTTTTCTGTGATCGTGGTTAGTGTGGTGGGTTTTTCTGTGGTTTCTATTGGTGTGCTGGGTTCTTTAGTTGTTGTAGAAGCAGTAGTTTGTTCCGTTTCTGTTGTTGTGGATTTTGCTGTGATCGTCGTTGTTGTGGTGGGTTTTTCTGTGATTGTGGTTGGTGTGGTGGGTTTTTCTGTGGTTTCTAGTGGTGTGCTGGGTTCTTTAGTTGTTGTGGAAGCCGTAGTTTGTTCCGTTTCTGTTGTTGTGGTGGGTTTTTCTGTGATTGTAGTTATGGTGGTGGGTTTTTCTGTGATCGTGGTTAGTGTGGTGGGTTTTTCTGTGGTTTCTATTGGTGTGCTGGGTTCTTTAGTTGTTGTAGAAGCAGTAGTTTGTTCCGTTTCTGTTGTCGTGGTGGGTTCTTCTGTGATCGGGGTTGTTGTAGTGTTTTTTTCTGTGATCGTGGTTGGTGTGGTGGGTTTTTCTGTGGTTTCTAGTGTTGTGCTGGGTTCTTTAGTTGTTGTAGAAGCAGTAGTTTGTTCCGTTTCTGTTGTTGTGGTGGGTTTTTCTGTGATCGTGGTTGTTGTGGTAGGTTTTTCTGTGATCGGGGTTGTTGTAGTGTGTATTTCTGTAGTTGTTTCTGAGGTTGTAGTAGACTTTCCTTTGATTGCTGTTGTTGAGGGGGCAGTTGTGGTTGAAGTGTTACACCTGTTGACACAACATTTCACTCGAATTTCATAGTCAAAACATAGAGGAACCCCAACTTGCTCTTTGTTAAGGCAGATTAGTCCATCACTTGGGTTGCATGTTACTTTTTGATCTAAATCCTTCAAAGGCAAATCCTTGTATTGTGATGCTCTACATTCTATTTCAAGAGGTTTACTGCAAACACTCAGATCTAGATCAGTGATTTTTTCAATGGGTTCATAATCTCCACCATCTTCATTAGGTACAGGGTAATCACTGTTCGTCCAGTTTGACCACTTACAAACATAGCAGTCAATGGTTGTTGTGGTGGGTTTTTCTGTGATTGTGGTTGGTGTGGTGGGTTTTTCTGTGGTTTCTAGTGGTGTGCTGGGTTCTTTAGTTGTTGTGGAAGCCGTAGTTTGTTCCGTTTCTGTTGTTGTGGTGGGTTTTTCTGTGATTGTAGTTGTTATGGTGGGTTTTTCTGTGATTGTGGTTGTCGTGGTGGGTTTTTCTGTGATCGGGGTTGTTGTAGTGGGTATTTCTGTGATTGTGGTTGTCGTGGTGGGTTTTTCTGTGACTGTAGTTGTTGTGGTGGGTTTCTCTGTGATTGTAGGTGTTGTGATGGGTTTTTCTGTGATTGTGGTTGTCGTGGTGGGTTTTTCTGTGATCGTGGTTGGTGTGGAGGGTTTTTCTGTGGTTTCTAGTGGTGTGCTGGGTTCTTTAGTTGTTGTGGAAGCCGTAGTTTGTTCCGTTTCTGTTGTTGTGGTGGGTTTTTCTGTGATTGTAGTTGTTATGGTGGGTTTTTCTGTGATTGTGGTTGTCGTGGTGGGTTTTTCTGTGATCGGGGTTGTTGTAGTGGGTATTTCTGTGATTGTGGTTGTCGTGGTGGGTTTTTCTGTGACTGTAGTTGTTGTGGTGGGTTTCTCTGTGATTGTAGGTGTTGTGATGGGTTTTTCTGTGATTGTGGTTGTCGTGGTGGGTTTTTCTGTGATCGTGGTTGGTGTGGAGGGTTTTTCTGTGGTTTCTAGTGGTGTGCTGGGTTCTTTAGTTGTTGTGGAAGCAGTAGTTTGTTCCGTTTCTGTTGTTGTGGATTTTGCTGTGATCGTCGTTGTTGTGGTGGGTTTTTCTGTGATTGTGGTTGGTGTGGTGGGTTTTTCTGTGGTTTCTAGTGGTGTGCTGGGTTCTTTAGTTGTTGTGGAAGCAGTAGTTTGTTCCGTTTCTGTTGTTGTTGTGGGTTTTTCTGTGATGGTCGTTGTTGTGGTGGGTTTTTCTGTGATTGTAGTTATGGTGGTGGGTTTTTCTGTGATCGTGGTTGGTGTGGTGGGTTCTTCTGTGGTTTCTATTGGTGTGCTGGGTTCTTTAGTTGTTGTGGAAGCAGTAGTTTGTTCCGTTTCTGTTGTCGTGGTGGGTTTTTCTGTGATCGGGGTTGTTGTAGTGTTTATTTCTGTGATTGTGGTTGGTGTGGTGGGTTTTTCTGTGATTGTAGTTGTTGTGGTGGGTTTTTCTGTGATAGTGGTTGGTGTGGAGGGTTTTTCTGTGGTTTCTAGTGGTGTGCTGGGTTCTTTAGTTGTTGTGGAAGCAGTAGTTTGTTCCGTTTCTGTTGTTGTGGGTTTTTCTGTGATCGTGGTTGGTGTGGTGGGTTTTTCTGTGACCGTAGTTGTTGTGGTGGGTATTTCTGTGATCGTGGTTGGTGTGGTGGGTTTTTCTGTGGTTTCTAGTGGTGTGCTGGGTTCTTTAGTTGTTGTGGAAGCAGTAGTTTGTTCCGTTTCTCTTGTTGTTGTGGTGGGTTTTTCTGTGATGGTCGTTGTTGTGGTGGGTTTTTCTGTGATTGTAGTTGGTGTGGTGGGTTTTTCTGTGGTTTCTAGTGGTGTGCTGGGTTCTTTAGTTGTTGTGGAAGCCGTAGTTTGTTCCGTTTCTGTTGTTGTGGTGGGTTTTTCTGTGATTGTAGTTATGGTGGTGGGTTTTTCTGTGATCGTGGTTGGTGTGGTGGGTTTTTCTGTGGTTTCTATTGGTGTGCTGGGTTCTTTAGTTGTTGTGGAAGCAGTAGTTTGTTCCGTTTCTGTTGTCGTGGTGGGTTTTTCTGTGATTGTGGTTGTTGTGGTTGTGGGTTTTTCTGTGACTGTAGTTGTTGTGGTGGGTTTTTCTGTGATTGTAGTTGTGGTGGGTTTTTCTGTGATCGTGGTTGGTGTGGAGGGTTTTTCAGTGGTTTCTAGTGGTGTGCTGGGTTCTTTAGTTGTTGTGGAAGCAGTAGTTTGTTCCGTTTCTGTTGTTGTGGGTTTTGCTGTGATCGTCGTTGTTGTGGTGGGTTTTTCTGTGATTGTGGTTGTCGTGGTGGGTTTTGATGTGGCAGTTGGTGAATGCATGGCTCCTGTTGCTATAACCACTGTATTTGTAACAGCTCCTGGTGTTGTTGTGGTGGGGTTTTTAGTTGTTGTAAAAGCAGTAGTTTCAGTTGTTTTTGTGGAAGAATTTTCTGTGGATTTTACAGTGGGCCTGGATTCTTCAGTGGTTGTGGAAGCAGTAGTTTGTTCAGTTTCTGTTGTCGTGGTGGGTTTTTCTGTGATCAGGGTTGTTGTAGTGTGTATTTCTGGGATCGTCGTTGTTGTGGTGGGTTTTTCTGTGATCGTGGTTGGTGTGGAGGGTTTTTCTGTGGTTTCTAGTGGTGTGCTGGGTTCTTTAGTTGTTGTGGAAGCCGTAGTTTGTTCCGTTTCTGTTGTTGTGGTGGGTTTTTCTGTGATTGTAGTTATGGTGGGTTTCTCTGTGATTGTGGTTGTCGTGGTGGGTTTTTCTGTGATTGTGGTTGTCGTGGTGGGTTTTTCTGTGATCGGGGTTGTCGTGGTGGGTTTTTCTGTGATCGGGGTTGTTGTAGTGTGTATTTCTGTAGTTGTTTCTGAGGTTGTAGTAGACTTTCCTTTGATTGCTGTTGTTGAGGGGGCAGTTGTGGTTGAAGTGTTACACCTGTTGACACAACATTTCACTCGAATTTCATAGTCAAAACATAGAGGAACCCCAACTTGCTCTTTGTTAAGGCAGATTAGTCCATCACTTGGGTTGCATGTTACTTTTTGATCTAAATCCTTCAAAGGCAAATCCTTGTATTGTGATGCTCTACATTCTATTTCAAGAGGTTTACTGCAAACACTCAGATCTAGATCAGTGATTTTTTCAATGGGTTCATAATCTCCACCATCTTCATTAGGTACAGGGTAATCACTGTTCGTCCAGTTTGACCACTTACAAACATAGCAGTCAATGGTTGTTGTGGTGGGTTTTTCTGTGATTGTGGTTGGTGTGGTGGGTTTTTCTGTGGTTTCTAGTGGTGTGCTGGGTTCTTTAGTTGTTGTGGAAGCCGTAGTTTGTTCCGTTTCTGTTGTTGTGGTGGGTTTTTCTGTGATTGTAGTTGTTATGGTGGGTTTTTCTGTGATTGTGGTTGTCGTGGTGGGTTTTTCTGTGATCGGGGTTGTTGTAGTGGGTATTTCTGTGATTGTGGTTGTCGTGGTGGGTTTTTCTGTGACTGTAGTTGTTGTGGTGGGTTTCTCTGTGATTGTAGGTGTTGTGATGGGTTTTTCTGTGATTGTGGTTGTCGTGGTGGGTTTTTCTGTGATCGTGGTTGGTCGTGGTTGGTCATGGAGGGTTTTTCTGTGGTTTCTAGTGGTGTGCTGGGTTCTTTAGTTGTTGTGGAAGCAGTAGTTTGTTCCGTTTCTGTTGTTGTGGATTTTGCTGTGATCGTCGTTGTTGTGGTGGGTTTTTCTGTGATTGTGGTTGGTGTGGTGGGTTTTTCTGTGATCGGGGTTGTTGTAGTGGGTATTTCTGTGATTGTGGTTGTCGTGGTGGGTTTTTCTGTGACTGTAGTTGTTGTGGTGGGTTTCTCTGTGATTGTAGGTGTTGTGATGGGTTTTTCTGTGATTGTGGTTGTCGTGGTGGGTTTTTCTGTGATCGTGGTTGGTGTGGAGGGTTTTTCTGTGGTTTCTAGTGGTGTGCTGGGTTCTTTAGTTGTTGTGGAAGCAGTAGTTTGTTCCGTTTCTGTTGTTGTGGATTTTGCTGTGATCGTCGTTGTTGTGGTGGGTTTTTCTGTGATTGTAGTTATGGTGGTGGGTTTTTCTGTGATTGTGGTTGGTGTGGTGGGTTTTCTGTGGTTTCTAGTGGTGTGCTGGGTTCTTTAGTTGTTGTGGAAGCAGTAGTTTGTTCCGTTTCTGTTGTTGTTGTGGGTTTTTCTGTGATGGTCGTTGTTGTGGTGGGTTTTTCTGTGATTGTAGTTATGGTGGTGGGTTTTTCTGTGATTGTGGTTGGTGTGGTGGGTTCTTCTGTGGTTTCTATTGGTGTGCTGGGTTCTTTAGTTGTTGTGGAAGCAGTAGTTTGTTCCGTTTCTGTTGTCATGGTGGGTTTTTCTGTGATCGGGGTTGTTGTAGTGTTTATTTCTGTGATTGTGGTTGGTGTGGTGGGTTTTTCTGTGGTTTCTAGTGGTGTGCTGGGTTCTTTAGTTGTTGTGGAGGCAGTAGTTTGTTCCGTTTCTGATGTTGTGGTGGGTTTTTCTGTGATCGTGGTTGTTGTGGTGGGTTTTTCTGTGATCGTGGTTGTTGTGGTGGGTTTTTCTGTGATCGGGGTTGTTGTAGTGTGTATTTCTGTAGTTGTTTCTGAGGTTGTAGTAGACTTTCCTTTGATTGCTGTTGTTGAGGGGGCAGTTGTGGTTGAAGTGTTACACCTGTTGACACAACATTTCACTCGAATTTCATAGTCAAAACATAGAGGAACCCCAACTTGCTCTTTGTTAAGACAGATTAGTCCATCACTTGGGTTGCATGTTACTTTTTGATCTAAATCCTTCAAAGGCAAATCCTTGTATTGTGATGCTCTACATTCTATTTCAAGAGGTTTACTGCAAACACTCAGATCTAGATCAGTGATTTTTTCAATGGGTTCATAATCTCCACCATCTTCATTAGGTACAGGGTAATCACTGTTCGTCCAGTTCGACCACTTACAAACATAGCAGTCAATGGTTGTTGTGGTGGGTTTTTCTGTGATTGTGGTTGGTGTGGTGGGTTTTTCTGTGGTTTCTAGTGGTGTGCTGGGTTCTTTAGTTGTTGTGGAAGCCGTAGTTTGTTCCGTTTCTGTTGTTGTGGTGGGTTTTTCTGTGATTGTAGTTGTTATGGTGGGATTTTTCTGTGATTGTGGTTGGGTATTTCTGTGATTGTGTTGTGGGTTTTTCTGTGATCTGTGATTGTAGGGTTGTTGTAGTGGGTGGGTTTTTCTGTGATTGTGGTTGTCGTGGTGGGTTTTCTGTGACTGTAGTTGTTGTGGTGGGTTTCTCTGTGATTGTAGGTGTTGTGATGGGTTTTTCTGTGATTGTGGTTGTCGTGGTGGGTTTTTCTGTGATCGTGGTTGGTGTGGAGGGTTTTTCTGTGGTTTCTAGTGGTGTGCTGGGTTCTTTAGTTGTTGTGGAAGCAGTAGTTTGTTCCGTTTCTGTTGTCGTGGTGGGTTTTTCTGTGATCGGGGTTGTTGTGGTGGGTTTTTCTGTGATTGTGGTTGGTGTGGAGGGTTTTTCTGTGGTTTCTAGTGGTGTGCTGGGTTCTTTAGTTGTTGTGGAAGCAGTAGTTTGTTCCGTTTCTGTTGTTGTGGGTTTTGCTGTGATCGTCGTTGTTGTGGTGGGTTTTTCTGTGATTGTGGTTGTCGTGGTGGGTTTTTCTGTGATTGTAGTTATGGTGGTGGGTTTTTCTGTGATTGTGGTTGGTGTGGTGGGTTTTTCTGTGGTTTCTAGTGGTGTGCTGGGTTCTTTAGTTGTTGTGGAAGCAGTAGTTTGTTCCGTTTCTGTTGTTGTTGTGGGTTTTTCTGTGATGGTCGTTGTTGTGGTGGGTTTTTCTGTGATTGTAGTTATGGTGGTGGGTTTTTCTGTGATTGTGGTGGGTTCTTCTGTGGTTTCTATTGGTGTGCTGGGTTCTTTAGTTGTTGTGGAAGCAGTAGTTTGTTCCGTTTCTGTTGTCGTGGTGGGTTTTTCTGTGATCGGGGTTGTTGTAGTGTTTATTTCTGTGATTGTGGTTGGCGTGGTGGGTTTTTCTGTGATTGTAGTTGTTGTGGTGGGTTTTTCTGTGATCGTGGTTGGTGTGGAGGGTTTTTCTGTGGTTTCTAGTGGTGTGCTGGGTTCTTTAGTTGTTGTGGAAGCCGTAGTTTGTTCCGTTTCTGTTGTTGTGGTGGGTTTTTCTGTGATTGTAGTTGTTATGGTGGGTTTTTCTGTGATTGTGGTTGTCGTGGTGGGTTTTTCTGTGATCGGGGTTGTTGTAGTGGGTATTTCTGTGATTGTGGTTGTCGTGGTGGGTTTTTCTGTGACTGTAGTTGTTGTGGTGGGTTTCTCTGTGATTGTAGGTGTTGTGATGGTTTTTTGTGATTGTGATTGTGGTTTTCTGTGATTGTGTTGTTGTGGTGGGTTTTTCTGTGATCGTGGTTGGTGTGGAGGGTTTTTCTGTGGTTTCTAGTGGTGTGCTGGGTTCTTTAGTTGTTGTGGAAGCAGTAGTTTGTTCCGTTTCTGTTGTGGGTTTTGCTGTGATCGTCGTTGTTGTGGTGGGTTTTTCTGTGATTGTGGTTGTCGTGGTGGGTTTTGATGTGGTAGTTGGTGAATGCATGGCTCCTGTTGTTATAACCACTGTATTTGTAACAGCTCCTGGTGTTGTTGTGGTGGGGTTTTTAGTTGTTGTAAAAGCAGTAGTTTCAGTTGTTTTTGTGGAAGAATTTTCTGTGGATTTTACAGTGGGGCTAGATTCTTCAGTGGTTGTGGAAGCAGTAGTTTGTTCAGTTTCTGTTGTCGTGGTGGGTTTTTCTGTGATCAGGGTTGTTGTAGTGTGTATTTCTGGGATCGTCGTTGTTGTGGAGGGTTTTTCTGTGGTTTCTAGTGGTGTGCTGGGTTCTTTAGTTGTTGTGGAAGCCGTAGTTTGTTCCGTTTCTGTTGTTGTGGTGGGTTTTTCTGTGATTGTAGTTATGGTGGGTTTCTCTGTGATTGTGGTTGTCGTGGTGGGTTTTTCTGTGATTGTGGTTGTCGTGGTGGGTTTTTCTGTGATCGGGGTTGTCGTGGTGGGTTTTTCTGTGATCGGGGTTGTTGTAGTGTGTATTTCTGTAGTTGTTTCTGAGGTTGTAGTAGACTTTCCTTTGATTGCTGTTGTTGAGGGGGCAGTTGTGGTTGAAGTGTTACACCTGTTGACACAACATTTCACTCGAATTTCATAGTCAAAACATAGAGGAACCCCAACTTGCTCTTTGTTAAGGCAGATTAGTCCATCACTTGGGTTGCATGTTACTTTTTGATCTAAATCCTTCAAAGGTAAATCCTTGTATTGTGATGCTCTACATTCTATTTCAAGAGGTTTACTGCAAACACTCAGATCTAGATCAGTGATTTTTTCAATGGGTTCATAATCTCCACCATCTTCATTAGGTACAGGGTAATCACTGTTCGTCCAGTTTGACCACTTACAAACATAGCAGTCAATGGTTGTTGTGGTGGGTTTTTCTGTGATTGTAGTTGTTATGGTGGGTTTTTCTGTGATCGGGGTTGTCGTGGTGGGTTTTTCTGTGATCGGGGTTGTTGTAGTGGGTATTTCTGTGATTGTGGTTGTCGTGGTGGGTTTTTCTGTGACTGTAGTTGTTGTGGTGGGTTTCTCTGTGATTGTAGGTGTTGTGATGGGTTTTTCTGTGATTGTAGTTGTGGTGGTGGGTTTTTCTGTGATCGTGGTTGGTGTGGAGGGTTTTTCTGTGGTTTCTAGTGGTGTGCTGGGTTCTTTAGTTGTTGTGGAAGCAGTAGTTTGTTCCGTTTCTGTTGTCGTGGTGGGTTTTTCTGTGATCAGGGTTGTTGTAGTGGGTATTTCTGTTGTTGTGTCAAAAACAAAGACAGTTGTTGTTGGTGTTTGGGTCGATGCCGTTGTAGAGCATGTCTCTATGATTCT
The DNA here is from genome assembly GCF_027596085.1 of Anoplopoma fimbria. NCBI lineage: Eukaryota > Metazoa > Chordata > Actinopteri > Perciformes > Anoplopomatidae > Anoplopoma > Anoplopoma fimbria. The sequence goes on along the minus strand of NC_072467.1, from coordinate 189,590 downwards.
TGTAATATTTCCTTTTTCTCCACAAACAGCCGTGATACAAGTTCCATCTCCATCATGTGTATCATAGACTGTCTCTCCATACTTGTATAAATGTCCTTTGTATGAACAAGTGCAAGCTGCAAAATAAATAATTATATGCAAATTACAAGAATCTTAATAGATTTTTCATAGATTCATATTTTTGTCTTTTAATTAGTTTGTGTGTTATGATCACATCACAAAAATGGTCATAATTATACTCACATGGGATGTCATAGGTGCACTCCATCTTTGTTGAAGAACAATGACTTAAAGGTAGATGAGAGTGGGAAAATTTAAACACAATTAGACAGTGGGCTCAAGGCTTTTTTGAGTTGTTGGTCAATCTCCATCGACAGAGTAAATTACTTTTAGTATGATATTCCATAATTTTATAATTCCTCACAGGAAGCTGATGGTCCATGCACTGGCATGCATTAAACACACATGCATTACTTGACTGACAGGATGGATTTCTGCGTGATATGTTCTCAGTTCTGGTTTGGTATCTTGGTAAATTGCTCTGCACCGTTGGAGGAGAGACACGGTAATTGTATTCCATACTATCTTGGCCAATTCATTTGGTGAAGGTAAATTCATATAAAAGCCCATTTTTTTATGTTTTGCTTGTGTTTCCACTTTTAATCTATGTTCTTTAGCCAGATGAAAGAATACAAATTACAGAGATTTTCCTACCACCGTCTTTCATCTGCTGTAGCCTATAATGATGGCCTTTCATTGACTTTATGTGATACAGATTGTTCAGGGTTAATCTTAGGTTGGTGTTCCCAAAAACAAAAGAGCGGTAAAACTTATGTGTAGGTCATTGCCAGGATAATGCTTATTTTGCATTTTGAAGGTTAAGCAACTCAATCTTTTTCATATTGTCAAGCAATTATTTTCCCATGTAAAACAAATCTGACCAACTCAAACTTAAAAATACAATACAACAAGCAACACACAAATTTTAAACTGCAGATGGTTATTGTATGGATTGTGATGATAAATAAAACCATGCAGTATTATGCACAGAAAATAGACGGTATAGTCTTCAATATATTCAGAAACAAAGATTATCAATCCATCTATTCATTAGCTATACCCCCTTATCAATTTTGAGGGTCTCGCGGGGCTTGAGCATATATAAAGCTCTGCAGGTGCCACACAACAACACGTTTCCTCTGAGGAAAACTTTCTTCAGGGTTCCCAAACTGTGACAAATGTTCCCAAATATGACGTCTTTTGTATAAATGGAATGAAAGTAACAAATGTGTTAGGCCATGATTGTCACAATCTCTAACAAAACCACCTAGAATGTGTGATAGTGTATTCTTTCTTATTCTACTCTGTATCCAAGTGTGCCCCAGGTGCAACAGGCGTGTCTTAAGCCCTGGCTGAGCTGCCCTTAACTGTGATCTGCGCTGCAGGATTTGCAGAAGTGGTGCTCTTATATCTTATGTTATTGTCTTATTAGTAATCATTTTCACAACAACCTTAATTTATTTCATATATATATATAGTATTATATAAGTGTAATTAATAAGATGGAAGGTGACCTACCAGTTGTGACAGTTTTCCTTTGGAGGCATGAGCGCCCCTTCTTCATAATGTTTCCCTTCGTTATCATAGCAGCCACATTTTTCCTGTGACACACAGTGCATTGTATCTTCTTCCAAATAAGATCGTTCAGGCGGGCAATTTGGATAGCAACCTAGCAAAGTTAAACGTTATTGTAAATTGCCAAAGTAGCACCTAATATGTACAGACAGAAAGTCTAGCCTAAATCAAGTGAGAATCTCTGTGTGGTAAATCATTAACAGTAAGTACAATTGTGCTGAATCAGTGGGCTTTACTAGAAAACACAGAGCATGGTTTACTCTTTTATTACAACCTTAACAATACATACACTAGTAATTTTATGTTATTTCTACCTTCTAGGGCTGGAATGTGATTGTAGCATACTCCTGAGGGATTCCTGCATGTCTTCATGCATGGTTTTCCACAAGGCTCGTAATGCCATTCACACTCTCCATCAGGGTTGTAAAAATCACAGAATAGAGCTAAAAAACAAAATAAATGAATATTAGAAATAAACATTATAAGTTTCTTAAATCGTGTTTAAAATGTTTATAATAAAATACAAGTCAGGCATTATTTTTGAATTCTATAATTAACGTATAACAAATGAGAGATGGTGATTGCATCACATAGTTTTTTGTTTATATCCTGGCAGAAACAGAAATAAAACACTCACGGCAGATTGTGGGAGTCCTCCATTTCACGCAGGCTCCGGCCTCATTACAGGCTGCTGCATAGGCTGCTACAGCCGAGCAGAAACATTCACAATCTCCTCCTGTGTTGCAGGAACAAGTGTCTCTCACACAAGTATCATAATAGTTTTGTGGACCCACCTTTTGAAAGAAACCATTGTAAATGTAAGTAGTTTGGATTGTATTCTGTGATTGAGTAGACAGTTATTTGGCAGATTTCTTACCTTTGAATGGCAACCAGCAAATACTTTACTATTGATGATGCTGCAGTGTTTTAATGCCCATGCTTGCCTGTGTGAATACAGACTGCAGGCATTTTTGTGTGTGTTAGCATTAGGGCAAGTAGGTGACACTTTCCAGCTGTTTCCAAAGTCAATGGCTTCAACAACAACTTCCTTGTTTCTGGTGGTGAAATCGTTCTTGATATTTCCATCGTAATTCCCACAAAGACCACATATTTTTCCCTGGGATGAAATGAGATCTAGTTAATTTGTAAAATGGCAACCTTACTAACATTTATCTGAACACCTGTACATTTCCTAACCCACCTTGAATGTAGGCTTGAGTTTGATCATGATTGTTGTCTTCTTATTCCAAATGAGAACAAGACCATTATTTGCCTCAATGACAAGGTATATGCCCATAGTGTGGACTTTAAAGGGTATATCCACCCCCTTTTTTTGTTTAATAACTCTGACATTTTCCTCCGAAAGAACAATTTCATTGTTCTGAAAGAAACAATACATGTTTATTTGTAACCCTGCAATATTATTTTCAGCATTAAAAAAAACTATTCTAAATGCATATGATAGTGTTATGTACCCCAAGGTAGAGTTTGATAGCAGTGGAGCAGATGCTTTCTGTTGTTCCACATGGGATGCTCTCAGTCAGGACCCGAAAGGTGCCCTTCATATCATCCTCACAGTAATCCTGCAAGATATTGAGATCAGAATTACAACACTGACTTTTTAAAATCAAAAATTCTATATATTAGTCTGTGCAATACCTGAGTGAAGACGTAGCCACAGTCCCCATTAAAGGAGAATTTCTTCTCATCAAATGTGATGTAATGTCCTTCTCCATATATGGTACAGGTTCCATCACAATCATGATTTGTACATTGCCAGTGTCTGCCTTTGCAGGTGCTATGATTTAAATAGATTAAGTGATATCAAGTTATTTATACACAAAAATACACACAACAGCGACCTGACACAGCCCTACATTAGTATGGAAAGAATAAAGGGTTTACCAGGTATTGCAGTCCACAGTAATGTTCTGTCCAGTATTAAAGGAATTGCCATTATATGTGCAGGGACAGTCCTCCTTCTTAATACAGCCTCCTTTACCATCAGACAGCAGGTCAGCAGGACATATGCAGCCTGACATACACTGTGTACTGACCTATACAGTGTAACAGTAAATGATTTAACATTCTGCTTTAATATACATGTGTAGAATATTCAACAACAATTATGAACCAGTATTTCACTCTTACACATTCTGTGTCCAGTATCTGGCAGGTTTCCTGGCACTCGGCCCCCTTGTCACCTGGATTCGCGCTTGAGCAGTTGAAGAAAACCATTGGCTCGGTGCATGCTGATGACAATGATAGTGTGTTACAAAGGACACCACTGTATGCTTGGTTTGGATCATACTGTGCTTTGTTATGGAAGGATTACTATAAGGAGCTGAGTGCTTTGTACCTACATTCAGGTATTTGGGTTCCTGTACATTCTAGTTTTCCACTATGGCATGAGCTGAAATACATACAAAGACACGCAGTGTTAGTTCTTACTAGTTTTTGCTCAATTTCATGCAAACCAAAAACAGTGGTTCCCAACGATCTTTATATCTACAATTCTCCTTAAGTCATTGTCTACACAGATAGGCTTACTTGACAGTTTGCAGGGAGCTGGTGACATTTTTTTTAGCACATACTAAGCGTATAGCAGTGCACATCTGACTGTTCACTGGTTTTTCACACATATAAACAGATAATCAAATAAATGTTGGCAGTTTAGTGATTCCAATTCACTGAATACTTTTTGGACTTGGGAATTAAACTGAGAGGTCAAACCCAGAACAGCTTGGCTGTCCACTGAGCCCATGTGCCAAACTTTCAAAATGAAAATATAAATGAACAAAAGTGCAAATGGATCTTAAAACCAAATTAAATAAGAAACAGTGTAAGGTGTGCAATTATGATTTCAAAACCAACAACAGTAAAACCATTGCATCAGTAATTAGAACATATTCAGGCTTACAAAACACCTTTACATCGTAGCACGTAAATAGGCATACTACTTAGTAAAGTGCAATAAAACAATTTCTTTGCTGATAAAAATAAAGAGAGAAAAACATTGTTTACAGTCTAGATTTTTCCAAAAAGGGTAGCAAGGCCAGTACTTCACTGCATACAACACACCGTTTGTTGGTAAGTCTTCACTTTAGTAAAACCATATGTATTATATTATATTATTATACTCCCTCTTTTCTCATCTCTCACTTTTGTCAGCTGACTAATAAGAAACTAAAATAACCCTAAAATAATCATAAAAAACAATTGCTCTGCTTTAATTTTGCTAGAAATTTTGAAAATCTCACCAAGTTTGTGCATGGACTTTGATGATATGCCCGGCGCGAACCAGCTGGTCTCCCATATGACAGGAGCACTGTGTGGCTGACACACACTGTCCATTCTCATTGAGGTAAGTTCCTTCAGCACAGCCGCAGCCGTCAAACGGGGTAAATTCAACCTCACATGTTGAGTCTGACTGACTAAGAGAGCGGCAGGTGCGACCACAGCTTGTCATTTGGTAGCCATACACAAAAGTAGAAGGGCAGCCAGTCATGTATTTCTCTTTTGAAAGGAAACAGGTTCACTTCGTGTTTAAATATTATCAATAAATATCCACTTCATTTATTTCACATTAGATAGTTTCGGTTTAACTTACGGCATACGGTGTTCCTCCATCCATTCAATAAGACACCTTCAGCAGCACATGCATAGACATAGGAGGATATGGCAGCACACATGCACTCCTCACTGTTAGCACAGGCGCAGGTGTCATAAATACAAGACTGCAGGGAGAAGCAGCAACAAGCCCAATTAATAGGTGAAATGTTACATTGTTTAAAAAGTAAAATAAAACATATATACACACATACATTAGACTGCATAAAAAATGAATCACTGCTTACAGCTTTATAGTCTTCTGGATTTATTACAGAATGGCACTTTGCAAAAATCGCTTCTGGGTCTGACAGCAAGGCGCACCAGTGCTTGGCATATTTCTCTACAAAGACAAATAAACATGTTTATTGGTAAAATGTCAAAACGAATGATATGAATATATAGAATACGATGACTGTGACCTACCATTGTTTATGCTCAAAAGGCAGGGGTCCCCAAGTATGTTAGTCACATCGGAGCAGCTTGTTTTGATCTTCCATGTGTTGACAAATGACCCAGCCGTTCCCTCGGTCAGCCCATTTGTGGTCTTGAAGTCATCAGCTTCCACATCATTAAAATCTCCGCAAAGACCTGGAAAAAGGTAATGATATTGAATACTTAATACAATACTCAATGCAAAAGGCAGATATTTTACACTATAATCAAAATAAGTAAAACACACCCCTGAGTTTTCCCTTATTGGAAACACTGGCTTTGATGTAGACTTGCATAATGGGTGAAAGCTGAATCTCGAGAAGCAGCCCATAGTTGGTGTGGATTACAATGAAGAATGTTGATGGGCTGAAGACTTTGATGTCATCTGCAAGGGAAAATATTTTCACATTGAATAAAGAGATTTATTTGGCCAAACTCAATTAAATGTTTCGCTACATCGGAGAATGAGCACTAAAAAGAACCAACCACTCACCTATGATAAGAGGCAGCTGAGTGTTCAGTTTGTTATACAAAACCTGTCCATTAGCTTGAACTACAATCATCTGCAGTGGGAATAAAAATGACAATATGTTAAAAACTTCAGAGTAAACCTAAACCTTTCCAACAGATATGAAATGGAAGTTCACTTTATTAAGAGAGAAAGATAATATAGTGTAATTGTACCCTGTCATTAGGCAGTAGTAGGGTGACTGCAGTCAGGCAAGTGGACATAACTGAATTTTTACATTTGGCCAGATTACCAAGGACACGGAAAGTCCCATTAGTTTCCTAAAGTCAAGAAGAAAAAAATGCACTTAATTACAATTAGTTTGCTTATTAACAAGTATTGCAACTTTATATGTGGATTCCCAGAGGCATTCATTTAGGTTTAAATGCCTTACCTTGGAGAGAACATAAGAGCAGTCTCCATGGAAATAATACGTTTTGTCATCAAAGGTGGAGATGTGGCAGCCACCCAGCAAGGAGCAGATACCAGGACAGTCTATATTCTCACAGCGCCACTGAGCCTGGGTACAGGTGCTGTTAACAGAGCTCAGTCAGTCCAACTGGACAAATCACCTTAAATGAACATCTTATGGATATTATATTGAAAATTGTGAACAAATACCAATTTTGACATGTCCTTGAGTATGACTCCCCTGGTTTGTATGGCTTGCCATCGTGTAAGCAGGAGCATGTGTCAGCAGCAACGCAACCCCTTTGTGTAATGTCATCAAAGACAGTCCCTTGGGAGAAACATAATGACATGATTAGTGAAGTCTGTAAAGTAACCTTTTCTACAGAATGCAAACCCCATTACTAATTTGTGCATGTGAATTAACAACATAAACTATATTTTTGCCAATTTAACATATTTTTAAGGGATGTAAAAGATAACAACATTGTTTATCTGCATCAAAGATCAAAACAAAACCTAATTTACATATCTTTGTCCATGGCCTGAAAACTTTCACTATTTATTTGTGGTACATAAGGCTCCACAGTTGTACAAGTGCACCTAACTGATTGCAGTCAAAGTTATGTACAATTTAGCAACTGTAGAAGCAAGAGTGTTGAGAGGACAAGGACAAATGTAATGAATAAGATAAACTTACTATGTTAACATTACGTAATTGATCCAGTATTTGTAGGCAACTAAATACCAATACACAGGTCCTAGCCCGCCGTCTAATCTATAACTTTAGCTTCTGTTGTTACAACAACTTGATGGTAATTCAACCGCATGAATAACTCATTTTGCACACCAATTGCAAAAGTAAAGAGCACCAATTAAGTAATTAGAGAGCATGAATTAATCACGTGTGACTCAAAAATAAACCCTTTGATATCTGCTGGACTACAAACATCATCTGTGCTGGTTTTAATATCCAGAAACTTACCAGTTGGACAAAAGCATCCATCCAAGCAGTGATCCTCACATACTTGGCTTCTCTGGGGGTTGCTACAGGTGTCAGTACAGGGACTACCGCATTCTTTATACTCCATGTTAAAAGGGCATGTTTTTTCTATTTAACACAAAAAAGTACAATTAAGAAACAATGAGACTGCTACAACTACAGTAAAAACAACTAAGCTCAATCATAAAAAATGTTCTTACCACAAAGTTGTGCTGTCTTCCATTGCTGTGGTACCCCGCCTGCATGAGCGCACTGACGGGAATACTCTGATGTGGTTGAACACAAACATGAGGTACTACTGTTGCAGTGGCACAAGTCCTTCACACAGGCTTCTATGAAGGAGTCAGTATCAATCAGCTTTTGACAGCTGAGGAATGCAGGTCCTGTCAGCAGGTTTGCACAGAGGTCTTTCTGCGGGTCAAAGTATACGATGTATAAAAAACGTACCTCGACTATATTTATGTATAGAATTATGTGAAAGGCAGATTCATTTTCACATACTTGATTTTCACAGGTCTGTGTAGCAATAGAGGAGATTCCTTCACACTCTTCATTAGGACCGTTGACTTTCCAGATCTCCCCATAATAGTCTAGATCCACAGACTCCCTTGGTCCTAGAGGAAAAAGAGGGTTTAGCAAATGTGGAGACTGATTTTGAACAGATTGTCTTCGGCTTTATTATTAAGTATTCACCTGTTTTGATGAACTCGTCGTAAACCTGGACTCCATTGTAGTCACCACACAGGCCGCAGGTCTGATTATTAAATTTGGTATCCAGCTCAACCTTAAAACCAGGTGAGAATTTAAGGTGAAATAAATAAGTTGATTAAGAAATCTCTAACTACAGTTCATATTATGCACTTTATTGCATTGCCCTTTAATTTAAAATGATTCATCTTTATGTCACTATAGTTAATTCTATAATCTCCCAAACAGAATTAAAGCTAAAAAAGAGTAAGTTATCAAAAATAATAATACAAATCAATATTGAGATATTATTCATATGCATGTGCAATGTATGGATGGCATAATGAATACACATACCCAGAGAGAGTCTTCTTCATTCCACATAACCACCAAACCCAGCGTTGCCTCGATTTTCACGTAGGAGACGGTTCTTTCAATTGAAATGCCAACCTGGCTGAATGGTATATTGACACTATAGGGAGAGGGGGGGGGGATAAGTCACATTATCAACACTGACTGACAGTTGTTAAACCTCTGGCCCAAGCATTAAGACAGAAGGAAGAGGAGACAGAATTTAAGGGTATATTTACAGGAGCAGTGGAGTATAAAATCACGTAGGGGTAATTATTTATCAGCTCAATTGAGACCTCTGGGTGTAATCCATCTTGTGTAGCAAAATGGAAGACTATGGATTTATATTTAATAGATACACCAAGACAGATATTACTTGGTTGTGTTGGTAAGGAGAAGGAAACATGACGGAAGGTGAGTCAGTGGATGAATTTCTCACTGAAAGTATTGGTGGAAGTGATTAAATGTTTCCAACTCCAAAAAAAGCATATGACCCGATTTTACTCGAGCAATGCAAGATCATAGACACAGACAATGGGTATGTTCTGGTAGCACTTCCATATGCAATATTGTTTAAAAAAAGGGTTCCTTATAGTTTTGGTAATTTTTGTCAGACATTTGGATTGGCGGGGCAGGACTTTTAATGGTATTTAAAGCTTTGTGATTATTTTTGTCAAAGAGTAGAAGGTTCTAATCCAAGGGAGTCATTAAATGTTATTCATATATTCATACATGCACTCAATAAAACACACAACAGATTATGTGAAAAAAATAGCTGGACATTGAAATAACTTTTATCACTTCCAAACAGAAGTCCATATAAAATGGCACTTAGATTTGCAGCTGGAAGGAACGTGGAGAAATCATGGTTTACCATGCTCACATTTTCTGGTTTGTCCCACTATTCAGACTCTCTGGAAGGATGTAGCAACAATCATCTCAAAACCCCTGGATTTTTAGTATTAGTTTGACATTCACGTCCCTCTTTTTGACATATACCTGATGGGCTAAGTAAAAATGATACCCAACTCCTAAAGGTCTTGCTTGGAGCAAGTAGAAAGGCCTTAACAAAATACTGGCTCTTTGTCAATGTTGTCACATACATCTTCTATAACAGGTGACCTACTCCATATGACACAAAAACCAATTGGGATAACAACAGTGGTGTGCTTATTTAGCAAATAAGATATTTCATAAATATTTGAGGTATGTGCTATATTTTATTTTATAGTAGACAATTTGCCTTGATTTACTGATTATCCCATTACCTCATATTTGTTATTCTTGTTTCATATTTGCTTCTTGCTCACTGTTCTTTTAATGTGACATATCCTCTTAAATAAAACGTTTAAATAAGCAAAAACAGACTCACAGCTCATTATTGACTTTGATGGATGTATTGGTTAATTCCACAATGGCCCCATCCAGTTTCATAGTGACCTCTTTAATGGTGATGGCCCCGTTTATCTCCTGCCGTTGGAACTGAATATTGAAACTTTCATAGCTTGCCTTACACTCGGACACAAGGATGTAGTTGCAAGTGGAGGGAAGCTGGAAGAAATCTCCATCGAAGGTCTTAAAGTGATAGTTTCCCCATGTACTGCAGATCTGTTCATTGTGAGCGGGTCTCACTTCTTGATTAAGGAGAAAAAAAAGCATGGTTTACACTGTAGTTCAAACTGTACATGACTTTAAGGTTTGTTATCCTTCATCTTTGAAAAAAAAATTACCTCTAATTACTGGCATTTTGGTAACCGTCTGAACCATGACTGAAAAAAGATAGACACATTATCATTAATATCAGACAAAAGCAAACTTTTTATTTGTATTATCCAGTATACGCAACAATGTTGGATTAGATCTATGCAGCTCTTTTTGTGTGCCGTTGACTGTACATACCAGTGCTTGCTGCTGTTAGTCCAACGTAGAGTGTGAGCCATGGTATCACCCATTCAAGTAGCATCCTGGCTGTTCTCATGGTCCTTGAGTAGTCCCTGTCCTGACAGAGACTGATGAGCCAACTAGTCCCACACTACCAATGTCATGTTATATAGTTGATTGGATGTTTGCAGTTAAGGAGGGGTACAAGAGACATTTGGGTGTCAACCATTGTAGGGTTTGTCTCCATAAAGATCACACCCATGAAGAGGTTGCTTATGACAAAAGTATACTGTACAAGGATATATCATCCTTGTACAGTATACTTTTGTCATAAAGCTGTGTATCACTCTCATTCTCAGTCTCTATTTCGATGTTGCCCTTTGGTAAACATTAACATACATCCTATAGGTGGGAACAATCTTTTAAATGTAACTGACATATAGTTTCAGTAGGTGATACACTGCACTGTATGGTTAAATTATGGTATACACTTTAATCATGTCCTGTTTCTTGACAGGGAAATATTAGTATATTTATGCATACTTAAACAAGAATGGTGTACTTTTCTCACTGATGCATAGCATTTTAAGCTGTGGGTTGAACCTGTGTCGGTTAAGTAAATTCAGAACTCACTTATTTATACTTTGGACATTTGGCAAAGACGTTTGAAATGGGTGATGACAGTCAAGCCTGTTCATTTTCCAGAATTTCATGTAGCCCTTTGATGTTCTTATAGACTAGGAAACAGAAACTACACAAACTTTTCATTTCTGAGTAGTGGGTTGGGGAGAGCAATATTTCATTTTTTATGATTAAGAAGTGCTTCTTAATTCCTGTTAGCATTTATTTGGGATAGATTAATATTTTGCTACAAACCAACTATATTAGTTTAGTTGTCATGGATATACTCTTTCAGTCCCACAAAAGAAGATTGCTCTGTTGTCTTACTGTGCTAATAATTGTGGAGCTGTAAAAGGTGAAGGCAAAACCCTGTAACAAAATGACTAATAACGGATATTATTAAAATTATATTATTAATTTGATTAAAACAAATACAATAGCCCAACCCTATCTGCCACCAGTATGGTGAGCACAAACAACACAATGGAAGAGTTATAGACATAGCGAGAGTTGCACCTTTGATAAATTGACAAATACACTCATTGGCAGTTACTTTGAAACACGGTCTCAGGTTGTCATTGACAAATTGGTTGCCAATCATTAAGAAGCATATCTTATCTGATATGAGTCTGTTGCGTATACTGAATAATACAAATAAAAACAGTTTTCTTTTGTCTGATATTATTGAAAATGTAACTTTCTTTTTTCAGACGCCAAAGAGTCAATGGTGATGAGAGTGACATGCTGCTCATAGCAAGCAACTTTTTGGTTGAGATCTTGATGTAAAATGAATGAAAGCCCCTCATCCCTATAGTATTTTGGTTTAGTTAGTAAACCTAAATAAACTTAAACCAGTGACAGGTTAGGTGCAATTATATTAACATTCATCTTAACAGATTGTCGGTATGGCTGCTTCATGAAATAACAAATGCCTATAATGTGGTGATCAATCTGTGAATTTGAAATTCTGCATGAAATTCAACAAAGAATTACAGCTTCAGTAAGGTGATGCTTAACGTAAGGAAAATTAATGACTAAGAATAAAGAAGTCCTTCAAGATCAGTAACTCCTTACACCGGGAGGAGGGGATGTTTTTTTCTTGAGATAGTAGAGTCCATCATCAGTGGGGCGTTTACCTTCTTTCATTAGCTGTTGCATGTTTGCAGTCTTTTCACTGGCACCATGAAGACACCTTGTCAGGTACAAACAAAATTCTGCTGCACACACCAGTATGCATCTGTTCCATGTTATACCATAACCTGGCTTGAGCACCTAGTGAAACAGAGAAACATGCATTGTGAAAGAGTTTTCAGTCAGATTTACATGCAATCATTAAAAGATCCAAACAACCATCAACCTTCTGCTGAAATGTTATCAATTTAGTTTTGTTACACTCCTGTCTGGATTGTATTACACTGTGGCTTCATACAGACTGTAAGATATAATATTACAGTTAAAGTATCACACCCTGTGTAAATTTAAATATAATAACAATGCAAATATATCATTCTGGATATTTTATCTAATATCTTTTGTTGAGGCGGTCAGGGAGATGCTGATGCAAACAAAAACACACTAGATACACCCATGACTTAGAGTTTAAACACGGTTAAGCTCTTTAATGAACACCGCTCTGATGCAGACGTAGCAAAAACTGGGCCACCCAGCCGAATAACTTGAAGCAACAATGAAGATATCATTTCAATCAGCCCAGTTTATCAATGCTCACCCCATTACACGACGACAACTAACATTAGCTAATAGGGGTCGCAGAATAATATGTTAGCTTTGTTAAAAAAGTCTTTCCACGGAGCACATCAAAGAAGACACTGTTTTGTGTGCACATTTATTATTTTTACGATGTTATGCAAACAGAAAGGCTTGCCCTGACACATAGCAAACAGCAAGACATGCTCTGATGAACAACAAACAGAAAGGCTTGCCCTGACAAACAACATTATGAAACTCTGGTGTAGTGGAAAATAGGTGGGAACAAGACAAAGGCAAGAAGTAAAACAAAACATGACATGTAGGGAGAGTAACTTTCAAAATATTACATGAAACAGACTTAACAAAAAACCAAGATCATGACACTGTGTTAACTACTGTTTTAAAGCAACAGGCTGCCCAATGACCTTACATTCTCCGTATGTGTTATTAATTATAACTTACTATAACTTACTCTATATGCATTCTTGAATATGTGTTTGTTTCAAATTCTTTCTTTTTTTTAAATCATTATTTTAGTTTGCTTTAAGGTCGAGTCAGCAATTCTGTAGAAAGATTATTGATATTTGCACACAACACCCAAACACATTGCTTCGGCTGGTCTGGCTGGGTGGTCGGAATATGCTATGGCCGGTGATCGTCTCAAGGTCCTTTATTCAACCCTCACGCTTCTTCTCATAGGCCATACAAGCTCCAGCAATAAAGACGAAAAGACAACATATTAATACAAAAAGTTAATGAGTTAATGGCTGTTGCTGGTAGTTTTATGTATGCTGTGGTGGATGATAATATATCAAAGTAAGGCTGCCTACAACTTTGAATCATGTTTTTATATTTTTGCTATTTCTTATATGCTCCCCAGTCCGTTTTACACCACCGGGGTTGCAGGAAACAAAAAGGGCTGAGAAGGGCTTTTTGTGGACGGAGTAAATAACCGTCAGCTTTATTTACATTCTGCATTCGCGCTAACAACAAAACAAGCGCTCCCCCGTCCCGCGTCATTAACCTATCAACCCGCTAACGGTCATGGGTAATGTAGTTGAATAAACCTAACAAGTAAATATAACGTCAACAAGGCTAGCTCGCTGTGAATTCTAACCAACATTGTCCTGCTAGTGAGTGGTCACTACACACGTCCCCCCAGAGTTCACAAGCACTAGCCCGAAAAACGATCAGGGACCCTAATGACCCGCCCAAAACGATTCCGGGGCTCCCAAGCAGGCACAGGGGGCCGAGGCAGGGGGGAAACAGCAGGCAGGCGACGAGCAGGCACCGGACGGCAAGGCGGGGGGCCCGCAGGAGCCAGGCTTGACATCGGGGACGTCCCAAGAGGGGGGCGACCACGGCGAGGCGGCTGGGCCACCACAACAGGGCGGTCCAAGTCCAGATGGGCTGGTTTGAGGCGGTCCACCGAGATGCGTTCACTACCACCACCCACATCAACGACAAAGTTTTTGTCGCCAGCCTCCACAACCCGGTACGGACCATCATAGGGCGGCCGCAGTGGGCCCCGATGGGCGTCGTGTCGGATAAACACATACTCCGCCGCCTGCAGATCAGGCGGGACACGCACCCGGGGGACGCCATGGTGTGAAGTTGGGATCGGCCGAAAAGACCTGGCCCTGTCCAGTAGAGCACTTCGCTGTTCCGGTGCTGACCAGGGGACCGTAGCGCAGGGAAGGAAATCCCCCGGGACCCGGAGGGGCTGGCCATAAACTAGCTCAGCAGAGGACGAGAGAAGGTCCTCTTTTGGTGCAGTACGGAGTCCCAGCATCACCCAAGGGAGTCTGTCGACCCAGCTGTCGTCCCGGAGACCAGCCTTGAGGGCAGCCTTCATAGACCGGTGAAAACGTTCACAGAGGCCATTGGCTTGCGGATGATAAGCCGTAGTGTGGTGGAGGGAGACCCCTAACTGCTGGGTAATGGAAGTCCAAAGCTCGGAAGTGAACTGGGCCCCCCGATCAGAGGAAAGGTCAGAGGGGACTCCGAACCGGGCTACCCAGGTGCCGATGAAGGCACGAGCTACATCAGCTGTAGTAGTCGCGGACAGTGGGACAGCCTCTGGCCAACGGGTTGTCCTGTCCACCATCGTCAGGAGGTGAGTGTACCCCCTGGAGGGGGGAAGGGGCCCAACCAGGTCCACGTTCACGTGGTCGAAACGCCTTTCCGGCACTGTGAACTGCTCCAACGGGGCCTTAATGTGATGATGGACCTTGGCACGTTGGCATGCTACGCAGGTCCTCACCCAACCCCCTACGTCCGTCTTCATACCACGCCAGACGAACTTCGCCGCCATCAGACGTTGCGACGGCTTCCTGCCCGGGTGCGATAAACCATGTACGGCATCGAAAACCTGCCTTTTCCACGCCTGCGGAACCACTGGGCGCGGCTGTGCCATAGAAACATCACAAAGCAGCGTTGTGCCGCTGTCATCGAAGGGGACGTCCGCCAACCGGAGGCCAGAAACCGCCGTCCTGTATGCCTGGATGTCAGGGTCCGAGGCTTGATCTGCAGCCATACGGGCGTAATCGATGCCGAGGTGGACAGCTCCGACGGCGGCACGAGAGAGGCAGTCAGCCACGGGGTTGTCCTTCCCCGCCACATGCCGGATGTCCGTGGTGAACTCCGAAATGAAAGCCAGATGACGCTGCTGCCTGGCAGACCACGGTTCCGACACCTTAGCCATGGCGAAAATCAACGGCTTGTGGTCCACAAAAACAGTGAACGGGCGAGCTTCCAGCAGGAAACGGAAATGCCTGACCGCTAAGTACAGGGCGAGGAGCTCACGGTCAAAGGTGCTGTACTTTTGCTCACTGGGCCGGAGCTGTCGGCTGAAAAACGCCAGGGGTTGCCAGATCCCCTTGACCAGCTGCTCAAAAACACCACCGACGGCATAGTCCGAGGCATCAGTCGTCAATGCCACGGAAGCTTCAGGCACGGGGTGAGTCAGCATAGTTGCGCCCGCGAGGGCCTCCTTAGTATCCGAGAACGCCTTCAACATGTCGTCGGACCAGGCGATGGCGTGCTTGGGGGTCTTTGTCTTGAGAGCCTCGTACAGGGGGCGCATCAGGTGAGCAGCCTGGGGGATGAAGCGATGGTAAAAATTCACCATCCCCAGGAACTCCTGCAGAGCCTTGACAGTGATAGGGCGTGGGAGCTGCTGCACAGCCTCCACCTTTGACGGCAGTGGGATCGCCCCAGCAGCAGTGATGTGGTGGCCAAGGAAGTCCATGGAAGGCAGCCCAAACCGGCACTTTGCTGGATTGATGATCAAGCCATGCTCGTGGAGGCGACCGAAGAGGAGACGGAGGTGCGATAGGTGCTCTGCCTTGGATGTGCTGGCTACCAGGATGTCGTCCAAGTAAACAAACACAAAAGATAAGTCACGCAGCACGACGTCCATCAGACGCTGGAAGGTCTGTGCAGCATTCTTGAGGCCGAACGGCATCCGTAAAAACTCAAAAAGCCCGAATGGAGTTATAACCGCCGTCTTGGAGATGTCTTGCGGACTAACCGGCACCTGGTGGTAGCCCCGCACCAGATCCACTTTTGAAAAAATAGATGCTCCAGCCAGGTGGGCTGAAAAATCCTGGATGTGCGGAACAGGGTAGCGGTCAGGCGTAGTGGCACCATTAAGGCGCCGGTAGTCGCCGCACGGACGCCAGCCGCCATTGGACTTGGGAACGAGATGGAGAGGCGAGGCCCAAGGACTGTCGGAACGACGGATGATGCCGAGCTTCTCCATGGAGGCGAACTCATCTTTCGCGATGGCGAGTTTGTGAGGGTCGAGGCGACGGGCCCTGGCATGCACAGGCGGGCCCTCAGTGGAGATATGATGCACTACGCCGTGTTTGGTGGCCGCGGACGAGAAGGTAGGTGTCGTGATGTCCGAGAACTCCAACAGGAGGGGGGAGAAAACATCAGCCGGTGAGACAGCGCTGGACAGCTTCATCGCGGCCGCATCACTGCGCTCACATGACAAGGAGCCGAACGTCTCAGCGTTGATGAGCCGACGGTTTCCCACATCCACCAGGAGACTGTTGGCACAGAGGAAGTCAGCGCCTAGGAGGGGAGTGGACACCTTGGCCAAAACAAAATCCCAGGTGAAACGCTGGTCAGCAAAACACAACGGCACGGTACGCGTGCCGAAAGTGGGGATAGCGCTGCCATTGGCAGCCTCGAGGGCGGGGCCCTGTTTCGCCCGACAGACGTCCATAGCCGATGCAGGCAGCACGCTCACCTGGGCCCCCGTGTCGCACAGGAATCGGCGGCCGGAGAGGGAGTCGGTGACGTAAAGCAAGCCTGCAGGATGGCCGACACTCACGGCTGCTAGCGAGTGGGGCCAGTGCGTTTCCCGATGCACTGAAGTTGCATGGTGGCAGGCACTTTTTGGCTTTGTTACCGTACCTAGCGTGATAAAAACACAACCCTGATGGCTTCGCATGGCGGGCCACAGCGGTGGCGGAGACGGAGAAAGGTTGCGGCACACACTCAGCAGTGGCGGCGTTGGGGGCGGTGGCGGGCGTCGCTGCAAAACACTTTTTCCCGGCCGAGAAAAATGTATCCGCCTCCCTGGCCAACTGGCGAAACTCAGTCTGGACAGAATTGGTCACGGCCAAACGCACCTGGTCTGGGAGCTGTTGCAGGAAAAGTTCCTTAAACAGGAAACATGGCTGGTGGTCACCAAGCAGAGCCAACATATGGTCCATCAGTTCAGAGGGCTTCGAGTCACCGAGCCCAGGGCGGGAAAGGAGCTGGCGAGCACGCTCAGATTCGGACAGTCCAAACGTCTCTTTCAGGTGTGCTTTTAAGGTGGCATACCTGTTGTCTGCTGGTGGATTTTCAATCAGACTCACCACCACCCTCCCCGCAGTTGAGCTGGTAAGAGCCGCCACTACATAGTAGTATTTGGTGGTGTCCGCGGTAATGTCCCTGAGGGCGAACTGCGCCTCCGCCTGAGCAAACCAAGCGTTTGCATTCTGTTCCCAAAACTCGGGCAACTTGAGAGAAACCGCGTTCGTTGCCATGTTCAGTCAACTCTGGAAACGTCCAGAGAAAATCGGGGTCACCAATGTAGGAGTGTGGGAAACAAAAAGGGCTGAGAAGGGCTTTTTGTGGACGGAGTAAATAACCGTCAGCTTTATTTACATTCTGCATTCGCGCTAACAACAAAACAAGCGCTCCCCCGTCCCGCGTCATTAACCTATCAACCCGCTAACGGTCATGGGTAATGTAGTTGAATAAACCTAACAAGTAAATATAACGTCAACAAGGCTAGCTCGCTGTGAATTCTAACCAACATTGTCCTGCTAGTGAGTGGTCACTACAGTATCATCTATTCTGTAAGAAAACATGTAAAAACAAGTACTACCCTGAGCCTTCCTCGTAGCACTTATTGCACTCGTATTAGTTGTTGCACTTACTGTATTCGTATCAGTTCGCTGCACTTATTGAATTTGTATTTGTTTACTGCACTTATCCTATTCGTAGTTTGTAGCACTTACTATATTCGGATTAGTCTGTTGCAATTATTGTTTTCGTAGTAACTTGCCTCTGCACTATACTTTTGCTCTGGTTTATGCTTTAAGATGCTTGTTTAAGAAAGGAGATGCACTTATGACTTCTGGTGACTAGTAGTTCTCTTGAATACCTATGTTGAATACACTTCCTGTAAGTCGCTTTGGATAAAAGCGTCTGCTAAATGACTGTAATGTAATGTAATGTAATGTAAGCACATTAAATTAATGAAATACACAAAAGTAATTATAGTCAGATCTACTCGGACTCTAGATAGGGCTGTAATATAATACTAGTCTATTAATTTACACATTTGGTACATTCGGTCATTAAACAACTTTTTATACGGTACTTTCAAATCACCAAGGTGATTAACTGTGACCAGGTAGAATCAGTGACTCACATCATTGACTGATTAATCTACTTCGTCGATTGACGTTTTACATTAAATTTAGTTTGAATGATTTAGGCACCGTTCAGCAGCTGAGAGTTCGAGAAGCACCAGGGAAGATTGTGAAGCATCTTTATATTAGTTTAAGTTAAATACATTTTTGATCTTTTGGTCTAAGATAGTTATATCTAAGATTATTTATAATGTTACTTCAATTTATTTGGCCTAGTAACATCAAACTCGTTTGCATCTGGAAATGGTATTGTTACAGGGAAGAAACCACTTAGTGCCCTTATAGGTCATGAGAGCAATTCCTGACGGAAGTTTAGATCTTCTCATTGATACTTAGATTTATAATGTTACGGTGGATGTCCGCTACAAAAATATAACTCATCAACTTTTCTCACCATCAGCTACGGGTGGAACCGTTAATTGGACCTTCGGTAGTTCCTGTTCCTACCCCCTGATCTCAACGCTGTTCTTATAGATAGGCTAATAGTATACACCCCCTACTGCTCTAAAAGGGTATGAACCCTGTAAAGTCTATGATATGAACGGCAGGATTACAATAGCACACAAGATTTCTTATTCTCTGGATGAAGGAGGACAGCATCCTGCCTCAAATAGGTCTATTCATATCTTCCCTTCCTGTTTGCTCAGGCGACAAAACAATACAAAAAGCACACAGGAGTAAATAAAACAAACAATTATTCTGGTTTTACATTTGACATTTGCTGTAATGTGATTATATTTTTCTCAGCATTACTGCCACTCACACCTCTGAAAAAAGCCCTTACACACATTACATAGTAAGCGCAGCTAAGACAACAGCAATATTTGGCCTATTATCAGGTTTATGGATCAGACACTTTGTTCTTAAACGACTATCATATTCAAGCAGATGTAAAGCATAATACTTGACTCCTCTCACTATTACTGCTAACAGCTCATACCAACACTGTTTGCTGCCTCTGCTCCTCCACCACCCCAACCTCCACCTTATGTTTATTTTTTTAGTAATGTTGATTTAACTAAATTGTTATGATCTGCTTAGTTCTTCTAGCAGAATCATCATGGCTGCTTGATTAATTGGGAGCTCCCTCAAATATATTTTCAGCCAAATCTAACTGTACAAACAACTACTATCACCAGGCGCATCAAACCCAGCTGACATTGTTGACGAGAGAGGTAACATGCCCCTCTTCATTTAAGCACCTTGGACAGCACTATCACATTGTCGCAAAGGCTGTTCATCTCACTCTCTACCTATCGCCACCTTATCTACTGACCAAAGGCAGTCAAGATGCCTGATCATGCTGTATTCAGTGCTATTTTGTAGTTTGCCAGCAATGTTTTATTTTTTTATTTTACTTTCCTTTGATTAATAATTTTATTTCTGGCCTGTATACAATTAATAATATATGAATTTTTAAAAAGATACAATAGTTGAATACAACTATAATGTAATCAACTATTAACAATAATGATTACAAAAAGAAGTATGTAAGCAATAACAGCAAAACACTGAAACAATAAAAAAACCCAATAGAAGTTAGCACATACAAGACAATGGATGAGACATTAACAGAGTTGCATATTTTTATTTGAATAATTGCTTAATATACTCTACAAAGGCAATTGCTTTGTAAAAAAAATGTATTGATTGTTGAGACAGTATGGGAAGAAATTTTTACATCCCACATCCGTTAATGTGATGACAGATATATCTATTACACCAATGTGGAGCTTCGCCTCCTGCGAACAAGTTGTGCAACAGATCTGGTGCAGTCTGAGTGGCCACACCCACACTCCTCCACATGGATGTATGAATAGGGGACCACCTCTCCATTCAAGCAGTGCAAGTCAACAGTGCGATTACTGGAGCGTGTCTCCCTACAGCAGGAGCAAGAATGCTGCATAGCAGCTGCTACTTCAGAGTACCTGAAAAAAAGAAGAGGTAGGGTTGATTACTAAACCTAAAATCTGTACAAACCACAACTAAACATGTTTAGGTTTTCACATCTTAATAGGTTTGCAAATATCCACAGGAATGACAAATATTAGTGATATGCTTACTTGGTAAAAGTGTTGCATGATCCTTCACAATATGGCATATCTACCTCCTGGTAAGACTGACAGCCGTTTTGCCCAACATGCGTTTTCATGGATACTAACTTGCAGGCCCTCTCCCTCTCCACACCTTTTAAAAAGAGACGCACGATTAGCTTGTTTTTATTTAAGTACCTTTCACCCAAAAGTAAAGAAAATTTCATACTCACAAATTTTACAACAGCCATTTGCTGCACTCTGAACTGTGCCCTGAGGAAGTAAAACCTAGTTTTAACATTTGATCTCACAGATACATACAATCCAGATCTATAAGTTGTAAGTGAGAAGTGATACTTACTGGTTGGCAGTTGCTCTGCTGGAATGGCGGGCAAACAATGTGTGAATTGAACGTTGTTAAAGTGTCACCGACCCTAATGCAAGTGTAATACTGACACTTATTCTCCGCTGGTGTCCAAGTATCTCCTGGCTGGAAAGCGGTGAGATGGACGTACAGACACACAGACACACAGACACACACACACACACACACACACACACACACACACACACACACACACACACACACACACACACACACACACACACACACACACACACACACACACACACAAACAAACACACAAACACAAACACACAGAGGCACACAGATATAAAAATACATACTGAGGTACTATAGGCTATTTAACATTATAATGTGGATTCACAGTCAACAGAGATGATCCAACTTACCTTCAAGAGGTTCTTGGTATTATTGACACTGACAACACAGTGTGTCTGTACACACTTCCCACAGCATTCATCTGAATCAGTTTCCACATATTCATATCCCTGAGAGAAAGGGGGGGATTAAGTTGCCAAGTCCATTTTTTTCCTGTTCGCTTTCCTAAAAAACATATTCTGAGAACAAGGACTTCTATTTATTGTGTTTAAAAATATAATGTTTGAAATTTCTCTTACCATGGCACAGTTTTCTTCACATGTCTGAAACTCACAACGTATCCTGAATAGACCAGAATCAGGGTCCACCTCATTGGTACATGAACAATCCTGACATTGAGGCCCAGGAACTGAAGAGCCAGGCTAGCAAAAAAAGAAGAAATACATTCATACTTGTGTATGTTTTTAGCAATACAGAACTTTTGCAGCAAAAATCATCATTAATTAACACAACTGATATATGTCTTATTTACCTGGTATTCATTGTTTTTGTGGACACAAACTCTTTTAGGCTCTAGAAAAGAGTAAGGTATTGTGAATTACCTAAACGTGTCACTATCATAATAAGGTTTATATAAATTTATACTATGAGTAAATGAGCTCACCACATGTACGTTCTGGACAGCATTTTCCCTTAGGAACACTGACAACTGGCATATATCCTACCGGACAGTTCATGTTGTAGACTGGGCAAGTGTTACTTTGACATTCTGTGGAGATGATATTAGGTTCATAGTAAATAATGAAGAACCTTCAAGATTGTTATCAATGTATAACATTCTGAAATCTCTGGAGGACAAATGTGCATTGATACGAATTGTCTTACGGCAAACAAAGGCAGAACAGCAGGAGTCTGAGGGATTAGTTTGGTCGACGAGGACAAACCCAGGGCCAGTGCAGTTTGCTATAGGTGGTGTTGGGCATGCCTTTGGTTTGCAAGTCACAGTCTTGGTGGACTCCTCACAGATGCAGTTTTGGCATTTGTACTCAAACCTCTCATTAAACTGAAAGAAATAAATCACAATTGTGACTCAATGTCTCTTGCAAGTAAACAGCACAGGTTAGGATATTAAATGATCATGAATAGAAGACTCACCTCGCGGGGAATGCCCTCAGGATCAAGACATCCTGTTGGAAAATGAGCACTTCATGATTGATATGATATATTCAGCTCAATGATAAGACTTGAGAATTTACACTACACTTACCACACTTATCAACACATATGCCAGACTCTTTGTTGAAGAGTTTCATTCCATCTGGACAAAAGCAGCCCTCAACAGTGTAGTTCATGGTCTCTTCATTAGGACTGTTGTATTGAATCATCAAGAAATAACAGTTGGTTTACAGTTTTTCTTACAGATCACTAAACCATAGCTAATCCAATACTATGTATTCTACTACTAGTTACTGTTAACAAGAAATATCTATTGCCACCATCTATTATGATCTTTGTCTTAGGAAATGCTAATATGCACAATGAACTGCAAAATGTATACCCCCTCTTTTTTTATTAAACTTACCTGTCTTCACAGGTTGGTTGTTCTGCAGGACCACATGGCTTGTAAACTTTGTCTGATGGGCAGTCATTTGCTGTTAGTAAAAAAAAGGACTCAATGAATTCTTTTGAAAATACATACTTCCTACCTACTGTACATAATAAAATATTTCACTGATCTCAGCATTTATAGTATAAAATAAAGAGGGGTTGCTTACCACACAGCGTGGTGTGGTTCCTCCAGTTCAGACAAACCCCAGCCTGAGCACAAGCAGCAGCATAAGTCTGCAAGCTTGTGCACTGTACTGCTGGGTTGGAAACATGGCAGCTATCAAAAACACAACCTAGGTAGACATTGTCAGGAGAGACAAAAGGATGGCACGCTGCAAAGAGACTGTGAAAGTAAAACACAAACAAAATTTTAAAAAAAAATGTAATATGTCAAACGTACAGGGATGAATGTGTACAATAAAATAGAATATATCATTTCTACCTGTCCTTAAGCATGGGACATATGGAGTTTGCATTGCATGGAGTTAAAGATGGTGTAGGTCCAGGTATATTGGTCGGCAGTCCAGATGGTATCTGGCAGTTGGGTTGGTGAATGTGTTTTGCAGGCCAATAGTCAGCCATCACTGCACAATTTCCTACTAGCTTGCCTCCAGGCAGCCTGCAGTCATCAGCCTGGTTGTTATTGCATGTTCCTGATGGTAGTCACAAAACAGTTTAAATTGCAGTCAACTTCAAACACAGGATTTGCCAATATGGCCACAGGTGAAAGATATGTTCTTACCACAATGGCCCTGTGTGTTACTGCCAAAATATTGATATGGAAGGGTGACACTAAAGCCAGTTATTCCAAATGTAACGACCACTTTTAGGCGAGGGATCTCCAAAACCAATTCAATGCCAGAATTCAGGATTTTAACACCGAGATGTGAATAAGGTAGTTTGAGACTTACTCCATTTTTGAGTGCCTAAAGGGAAAAAAGTAAATACATTATATGATAAGAAAAAATATTTTGTGCTATGTGGATTCATCAAATTACAGCGTCTACTTTGATAGTGATAATCTACTTAAATTAGTCTGGTGAGATTTTCTGAACATATAGAAAAAACTTAATTCTGAGCATATATTGTCTTACCTCCAACTGCGCTGCTCCAAGAAGGTTATGATTTATGAGTGTGACAACTTCTGATTTGTACGATATAATTATTGATCGTGGACAAGAAACATCTTCAGTGGGATCACAGAAGACATTGTCAATATAAATGTTCAAATTATGTTTCGGTAAAATCTCTTCCATCAAGACGTAAGTACAGTTTCCTTGATAACTGTAGTAGAATCCATCAAATGTTATGTAATGAGGATCTCCCCAGCCTTCACAAACGCCTGAAAAGAAAGAAAACAATCAGATAAAAATGACAAATTTACTTATAAGAGAAATGTATAACTGAATTGATATGTCATACACCCTTTTAACCACATAATGGCTTACAGTCACAAGCGTAATGCTGGCAGCAGTAGTACTCATCATACACAAGAACTGGTTTCTTTCCATTGGTACAAGTGATGTTCTTAAGGGGTGGGCATTCATAAGGAATTATTTCAATTGTATTATTCTCAATGCATCTGGCCATGGTGCAGTTGCAAAATAAGAAGGTTTCATTTTGCTGATGTACAGAGAAAAAAAAGGAAATTATTAAAGTATTTAGCAATAAATTACATTATATCATTTAATGTGCAAGATACATTAAGATTCTTACTGCTACATCCCATTCAGGGCAGTTTGGTGAAGGAGTTGTGGGTGTGGGTGTGGGTGTAGGCATGGTCGTGGTACCGCAATTGACAGTCGTGTTGTGAATCTCGCAAATAACAGAACATTTCATTGTGAGACATAAACCAGATCCAATGTGTGCCATGTCTAATATCAAATCCCCTAAAGTTGAGAAAAAAAAATAAAGAATAGATTAAACAGTGGTAAGCCACGAAACAAAGATTGAGAACAGATTACATTTGTTGCTGAAAAGACGTAATTATATTTTTCTCTTACCTGGACTATAATGCTTGCCATTAACTATGCAGAAGCATACAGTAGTGGAAGCGATGAGGAGAGCAGTTGACTGAGACGTTGATGTTGACAACGTGGGACCCGTCACTTCAGTTTGTGCGGTTGTAGATTTTGTGGTTGTCTCCTGGGTTGTAGTAGTTGGTTCTGTTGGAATTGTTGTAGATTTTGTTGTTGTGGTTGGCTCTTGGGTTGTAGTAGTTGTAGGTTGAGTTGGTGGGGTTGTAGATTTTGTTGTTGTGGTTGGCTCTTGGGTTGTAGTAGTTGGTTCAGTTGGAATTGTTGTAGATTTTGTGGTTGTGGTTGGCTCTTGGGTTGTAGTAGTTGGTTCAGTTGCAATTGTTGTAGATTTTGTTGTTGTTGTTGGCTCTTGGGTTGTAGTAGTTGGTTCAGTTGGAATTGTTGTAGATTTTGTGGTTGTGGTTGGCTCCTGGGTTGTAGTAGTTGGTTCAGTTGGAATTGTTGTAGATTTTGTGGTTGTGGTTGGCTGCTGGGTTGTAGTAGTTGGTTCAGTTGGAATTGTTGTAGATTTTGTTGTTGTGGTTGGCTCTTGGGTTGTAGTAGTTGGTTCAGTTGGAATTGTTGTAGATTTTGTTGTTGTGGTTGGCTCTTGGGTTGTAGTAGTTGGTTCAGTTGGAATTGTTGTAGATTTTGTGGTTGTGGTTGGCTCCTGGGTTGTAGTAGTTGGTTCAGTTGGAATTGTTGTAGATTTTGTTGTTGTGGTTGGCTCTTGGGTTGTAGTAGTTGGTTCAGTTGGAATTGTTGTAGATTTTGTTGTTGTGGTTGGCTCTTGGGTTGAAGTAGTTGGTTCGGTTGGAATTGTTGTAGACTTTGTTGTTGTGGTAGGCTCTTGGGTTGTAGTAGTTGGTTCAGTTGGAATTGTTGTAGATTTTGTGGTTGTGGTTGGCTGCTGGGTTGTAGTAGTTGGTTCAGTTGGAATTGTTGTAGATTTTGTTGTTGTGGTTGGCTCTTGGGTTGTAGTAGTTGGTTCAGTTGGAATTGTTGTAGATTTTATTGTTGTGGTTGGCTCTTGGGTTGTAGTAGTTGGTTCAGTTGCAATTGTTGTAGATTTTGTTGTTGTGGTTGGCTCTTGGGTTGTAGTAGTTGGTTCAGTTGGAATTGTTGTAGATTTTGTGGTTGTGGTTGGCTCCTGGGTTGTAGTAGTTGGTTCAGTTGGAATTGTTGTAGATTTTGTTGTTGTGGTTGGCTCTTGGGTTGTAGTAGTTGGTTCAGTTGGAATTGTTGTAGACTTTGTTGTTGTGGTTGGCTCTTGGGTTGTAGTAGTTGGTTCAGTTGGAATTGTTGTAGATTTTGTTGTTGTGGTTGGCTCTTGGGTTGTAGTAGTTGGTTCAGTTGGAATTGTTGTAGATTTTGTTGTTGTGGTTGGCTCTTGGGTTGTTGTAGTAGTTGGTTCAGTTGGAATTGTTGTAGATTTTGTTGTTGTGGTTGGCTCTTGGGTTGTTGTAGTAGTTGGTTCAGTTGGAATTGTTGTAGATTTTGTTGTTGTGGTTGGCTCTTGGGTTGTAGTAGTTGGTTCAGTTGGAATTGTTGTAGATTTTATTGTTGTGGTTGGCTCTTGGGTTGTAGTAGTTGGTTCAGTTGCAATTGTTGTAGATTTTGTTGTTGTGGTTGGCTCTTGGGTTGTAGTAGTTGGTTCAGTTGGAATTGTTGTAGATTTTGTGGTTGTGGTTGGCTCCTGGGTTGTAGTAGTTGGTTCAGTTGGAATTGTTGTAGATTTTGTTGTTGTGGTTGGCTCTTGGGTTGTAGTAGTTGGTTCAGTTGGAATTGTTGTAGATTTTGTTGTTGTGGTTGGCTCTTGGGTTGAAGTAGTTGGTTCGGTTGGAATTGTTGTAGACTTTGTTGTTGTGGTAGGCTCTTGGGTTGTAGTAGTTGGTTCAGTTGGAATTGTTGTAGATTTTGTGGTTGTGGTTGGCTGCTGGGTTGTAGTAGTTGGTTCAGTTGGAATTGTTGTAGATTTTGTTGTTGTGGTTGGCTCTTGGGTTGTAGTAGTTGGTTCAGTTGGAATTGTTGTAGATTTTATTGTTGTGGTTGGCTCTTGGGTTGTAGTAGTTGGTTCAGTTGCAATTGTTGTAGATTTTGTTGTTGTGGTTGGCTCTTGGGTTGTAGTAGTTGGTTCAGTTGGAATTGTTGTAGATTTTGTGGTTGTGGTTGGCTCCTGGGTTGTAGTAGTTGGTTCAGTTGGAATTGTTGTAGATTTTGTTGTTGTGGTTGGCTCTTGGGTTGTAGTAGTTGGTTCAGTTGGAATTGTTGTAGACTTTGTTGTTGTGGTTGGCTCTTGGGTTGTAGTAGTTGGTTCAGTTGGAATTGTTGTAGATTTTGTGGTTGTGGTTGGCTCCTGGGTTGTAGTAGTTGGTTCAGTTGGAATTGTTGTAGATTTTGTTGTTGTGGTTGGCTCTTGGGTTGTAGTAGTTGGTTCAGTTGGAATTGTTGTAGACTTTGTTGTTGTGGTTGGCTCTTGGGTTGTAGTAGTTGGTTCAGTTGGAATTGTTGTAGATTTTGTTGTTGTGGTTGGCTCTTGGGTTGTAGTAGTTGGTTCAGTTGGAATTGTTGTAGATTTTGTTGTTGTGGTTGGCTCTTGGGTTGTTGTAGTAGTTGGTTCAGTTGGAATTGTTGTAGATTTTGTTGTTGTGGTTGGCTCTTGGGTTGTTGTAGTAGTTGGTTCAGTTGGAATTGTTGTAGATTTTGTTGTTGTGGTTGGCTCTTGGGTTGTAGTAGTTGGTTCAGTTGGAATTGTTGTAGATTTTATTGTTGTGGTTGGCTCTTGGGTTGTAGTAGTTGGTTCAGTTGGAATTGTTGTAGATTTTGTTGTTGTGGTTGGCTCTTGGGTTGTAGTAGTTGGTTCAGTTGGAATTGTTGTAGATTTTGTGGTTGTGGTTGGCTCCTGGGTTGTAGTAGTTGGTTCAGTTGGAATTGTTGTAGATTTTGTTGTTGTGGTTGGCTCTTGGGTTGTAGTAGTTGGTTCAGTTGGAATTGTTGTAGATTTTGTTGTTGTGGTTGGCTCTTGGGTTGAAGTAGTTGGTTCGGTTGGAATTGTTGTAGACTTTGTTGTTGTGGTAGGCTCTTGGGTTGTAGTAGTTGGTTCAGTTGGAATTGTTGTAGATTTTGTGGTTGTGGTTGGCTGCTGGGTTGTAGTAGTTGGTTCAGTTGGAATTGTTGTAGATTTTGTTGTTGTGGTTGGCTCTTGGGTTGTAGTAGTTGGTTCAGTTGGAATTGTTGTAGATTTTATTGTTGTGGTTGGCTCTTGGGTTGTAGTAGTTGGTTCAGTTGCAATTGTTGTAGATTTTGTTGTTGTGGTTGGCTCTTGGGTTGTAGTAGTTGGTTCAGTTGGAATTGTTGTAGATTTTGTGGTTGTGGTTGGCTCCTGGGTTGTAGTAGTTGGTTCAGTTGGAATTGTTGTAGATTTTGTTGTTGTGGTTGGCTCTTGGGTTGTAGTAGTTGGTTCAGTTGGAATTGTTGTAGACTTTGTTGTTGTGGTTGGCTCTTGGGTTGTAGTAGTTGGTTCAGTTGGAATTGTTGTAGATTTTGTTGTTGTGGTTGGCTCTTGGGTTGTAGTAGTTGGTTCAGTTGGAATTGTTGTAGATTTTGTTGTTGTGGTTGGCTCTTGGGTTGTTGTAGTAGTTGGTTCAGTTGGAATTGTTGTAGATTTTGTTGTTGTGGTTGGCTCTTGGGTTGTTGTAGTAGTTGGTTCAGTTGGAATTGTTGTAGATTTTGTTGTTGTGGTTGGCTCTTGGGTTGTAGTAGTTGGTTCAGTTGGAATTGTTGTAGATTTTATTGTTGTGGTTGGCTCTTGGGTTGTAGTAGTTGGTTCAGTTGCAATTGTTGTAGATTTTGTTGTTGTGGTTGGCTCTTGGGTTGTAGTAGTTGGTTCAGTTGCAATTGTTGTAGATTTTGTGGTTGTGGTTGGCTCTTGGGTTGTAGTAGTTGGTTCAGTTGGAATTGTTGTAGACTTTGTTGTTGTGGTTGGCTCTTGGGTTGTAGTAGTTGGTTCAGTTGGAATTGTTGTAGATTTTGTTGTTGTGGTTGGCTCTTGGGTTGTAGTAGTTGGTTCAGTTGGAATTGTTGTAGATTTTGTTGTTGTGGTTGGCTCTTGGGTTGTAGTAGTTGGTTCGGTTGGAATTGTTGTAGATTTTGTGGTTGTGGTTGGTTCTTGGGTCGTAGTAGTAGGGGTTGTAGTTGCTGGGGTTGAGAGGGTTGTGGTTTGACATTTTTCTACCTCACAACATACTCTGATCTTATAGTTGAAACATTTTCCTGGACGTCTGGGCTGGTCCTCTTGTCTACATATCAAACCATATCCCAAATCGCAAGAAACAACTTGGCCAGTCTGACTCAGATAGTCATCGAAGTCAATGTCAGGATTATCTGTTGCTCTACAGTCAATTTCTTTAGGATTTTTGCATATTTCTTTATTATTATTCATGATGTTCTCATATGTTTCCCAGTCACTTTTGTTCACTTTTGCATCATGCACATCATACCACTCTGACCATTGACATGGATTATAACAAGGTGTGGTTGGTTCTTCTGTTGTAGTAGTAGGTTCAGTTGGTGGGGTTGTAGATTTTGTGGTTGTGGTCGGCTCTTGGGTTGTAGTAGTTGGTTCAGTTGGAATTGTTGTAGATTTTGTTGTTGTGGTTGGCTCTTGGGTTGTAGTAGTTGGTTCAGTTGGAATTGTTGTTGATTTTGTGGTTGTGGTTGGCTCTTGGGTTGTAGTAGTTGGTTCGGTTGGAATTGTTGTAGATTTTGTTGTTGTGGTTGGCTCTTGGGTTGTAGTAGTTGGTTCAGTTGGAATTGTTGTAGATTTTGTGGTTGTGGTTGGTTCTTGGGTCGTAGTAGTAGGGGTTGTAGTTGCTGGGGTTGAGAGGGTTGTGGTTTGACATTTTTCTACCTCACAACATACTCTGATCTTATAGTTGAAACATTTTCCTTGACGTCTGGGCTGGTCCTCTTGTCTACATATCAAACCATATCCCAAATCGCAAGAAACAACTTGGCCAGTCTGACTCAGATAGTCATCGAAGTCAATGTCAGGATTATCTGTTGCTCTACAGTCAATTTCTTTAGGATTTTTGCATATTTCTTTATTATTATTCATGATGTTCTCATATGTTTCCCAGTCACTTTTGTTCACTTTTGCATCATGCACATCATACCACTCTGACCATTGACATGGATTATAACAAGGTGTGGTTGGTTCTTCTGTTGTAGTAGTAGGTTCAGTTGGTGGGGTTGTATATTTTGTGGTTGTGGTTGGCTCTTGGGTTGTTGTAGTTGGTTCAGTTGGTGGGGTCGTAGATGTTGTGGTTGTTGTTGGCTCTTGGGTTGGAGTGGTTTGTTCAGTTGGTGTGGTTGGCTCTTGGGTTGTAGTTGTTGTGTTTGTAACGCAAGGTTCACTTCCAAATATCACTGTTGAATTCTTGCATATTGCATAGTAGCACATTCCTAAATTGTCAGTCACATTGTAAATAACGTCATCTTCGTCATATCTAGTATTGTTGTAAAAACAACCTGAACATTCCTCCACACACAACCCCGTCTCCTCATCAAATATGGGCTTATCTTCTGGGCATACGGGGTAACAGCCTGTACAAATCACAGCATAAAACATAATCCTTTATGTTTTGACAGTCATAGAATTGTAGTTGGTATCTCTTCTTATTTTGGCACAAAAAGTATGCCGAATTAGATCAGTTTACGATTTAAGATTTTTACTAGCACTTATTACTCAGATGTAAGGTGAGACATTGTGAGTTAACCTCTTACCTTCCAGGTTGGGTAAAGGGTTACTACACATTTCTTCGGGATGTAAACAGGTCTTGTAGCAAGGTTTGTGGCAGGGGTTGTAGTGCCACTTACATTCCTCTGGTTTATTGTAGTAATCACAAAAGACAGCTAAAAAGAAAATATACAAGGTACATTATGTTTCTAAATAAAGTAAATGTTGATGTGTCAATCAGTGAAAGAGACCTCAAACTTAACAAACAAGAGACAGGAAATGTTGGGAAAAAGAGCAAATAACATGCAGCAAATGGTCTAGTCAGCCAGGAATCAAACCAGGGAATCGCTACTCAGGGCATTTGCACTGCGCCCTAACAACTGGGCTATCGGGTTTCCCCGGCATTTAGTTTTGTATACTTAAAGTTCGGATATTATCACTCACTTACTCAGCATGCACTGATGCCTATCTAAATTAGGTTTCCACTTACATAACATTTTTGGTGAAATAAAAACAGGTACTAAGCACCATAAAAGGCTGACACACTTATTTTAATCTGAGAGGTAAATTAGTTTTTTACTTACGACAGATTTCTGGAGTTCTCCATGCCACACAGACAGAAGCCTCATTACAAGCTTGAGCATAAGCTGCGACTGCCGAGCAGAAACATTCGCAGTCTCCTCCAGAGTCGCAGGCACACGAGTCTTTCACACAGTTTTCATAAAATGGAAGGGGAGCTACCTGTTCAGTTATCAAAATATATGATAGATTTTTTCAAATGTATTAGGTGTTTTCAATTATCCCACTTTAAATAATGATTAGTTAGAAACAAACGTGTTATTACCTTATTGTGGCACTCTTTGAACGTATTTCCAGTTATAATGCTGCACATCATTTTTGCCCAGTGATGTCGATTGGGTCTTAGTCCACAAGGGTCAGCATTCATATCTACATCTGGGCACTGGCTTGACACTTTCCAGCTATTTGCAAATTCTAACGGATTGCTCACTACCAGCTGACCCTGGGTGGTGAAGTCGTTCTGTCCATCACCATCAAAATCTCCACACAGGCCACATACCTCTCCCTGTACAGCCAAACAATAAAATCAATTACTTTTTTCACATTAAGATAATATTCTATATTAATACTCTTCGGCATAACAAGGAACCCACATTTTCCAGGCATGAATATACTTGCTTGATGTTGACTGACAGAGTTTTTACTTCATTTGTTATGAATATTGTATATTGTATAGTAGTAAATACTTCTTCAGCAATGATAATATACTTTACACCAATACTATTAGTGTCCCAAAGCTTTATAAGTGGTGTAAGAAAATTATCCCCAAAGACGGCTAGACCACAGATGACAAAAAATGATACATCATATAAAAACTTTATCCCTAAACTCTTCCTGTAACAGATTTCAGTCATCATTTAAATAATTACTGTGACTCACGCTGTGCTGTGGTTCCAGGATGATGCGAACAGATGTTTTGCCATCCCACATCACTACCAGTCCAATGGCAGATTCTATCACCAAATACAAGCCAACCTTCCTTATTTTGTACTGAATCTCAGCGCCATGTCCCAGGTCGGCCTCTTCATATTTACCCTTTGATAGTTTGACTTCCATTCGCTGTAATGTAAAAGAGATTTTTTTTTTTTTTTTTGCTTTCATTGTAAGCAGATTGTTATATATATCTAAAGGGGTTTTTTAGGGGAGTTTTTCCTGTGCCGATGTGAGGGAAGGACAGAGGATGTCGCATGTGCACAGATTGTAAAGCCCTCTGAGGCAAATTTGTAATTTGTGATTCTGGGCTATACAAAATAAACTGAATTGAATTGAATTATATGACATAATTTGATTTAATAATGTTGAATATTTTGCATATCAGGTGTTGGTATGAGGTCTTACCCCCAGCTGGATTCTGACAGTTTTGGAGCATGTGGTGCCTGTAGATCCGCATGGTACATTTTCTGTGATAACTCCAAAGTTGTCCTGTACTGTTTTATTGCCACATTTGTTCTTAAAAGAGAGAGATTTGTTAAACATTTTACTTGTTTTAAATTAGACAGAGACCAGTGATGAAATCAAACTTCAGCTTGACCTTTACTAGTCCACAATGTGTTAAGATCATTAAAAAAAAGATAGAACATAAAGAAAAAGTGTAATTGATCCCTAGATGTGAAGATTATATACTTATCTGCATTTCTCATTCATGTTTTTATTATGACAAGCAGTCATCTTAAAATGAATGTAAGTAAACATACCACATATTGCCTTTCAACTTTGATATTCAAGATCAGCAATAAGTTTTCATAAATGTCATATCTGTGACGTTCAGAGATAAAACCCTATACAACAGTATAAGTTCAGCTCAGATTGTCTGAATTCACTCCCTAATTACTTAATAGTGCACTACATTTACTGTCCGCCATTTTATTTGAGTGTCTGCATTCTGAATACGAAAATTGCAGTTGACTAACTCAAAAGCTTTCAATGATGATGTAAGTAAGTGTATGAAATCTCCATATCCTGCTGGCTATATGAATGAGTGAGGAGAGAGTGATTTCAGATACAGCCTGTCTTTTGGAAGAAGTTGACGTTCTTTTCTTACCTTTACAGCAACATAGGCACAATGTCCTTGAAACCCATATGTTTGCTGGTCAAATGTATTGTAGTGACCACTCCCATAAATAATGCAAGTTCCTTGACATTTTTTTGTACTGCACTCCCAGCTTCCACTTTTGCAGGTACTAGATCAGAAATGGTTAAATATGATACAGTGTTTTGAATACTATGATCCAGTACAACATACAAGAAAATATGATAATATTTATGCAATATTATACGTCTGATTAAGGTCATACCAGATGTTGCACTGGTTAGGGATTTGTGCTCCAGGGGCATAAATATGCCCATCGTGTTGACATGGACATTCATTTTCTTTCACACAGGAACCTTTGCCATCATCAAGGCGGCCACCTGGACACCGACAGCCGGATTCACACTCTGTGGAGTCCTGGGAAAATAGAAAGATCACAGTGATTGAAAATGAGAAACATTACTGATACTATTAAAAATCATTGTTCAAAACTCTCTAGGAACTGCTTTAGAAACGAGTGTAATAATGCAGTGTGTTACATCTTCCACGTAAAATACTGTCCACCATTGAAATCAGGAAACTGACAGATCCTGATATTTAAAACTTTGCACTCACACAATCATCACTGTCCAGATTTAAACAAGTTCGAGCACACTGCTGTCCCAGCTCTCCTGTGGCCGCAGCGGAGCAGTTGAAGAACACTTTTGGAAAAGGGCATGCTGTAACAGAAGAAGAAACTTATTTTATTAAACATATTAATTATCAACAAGACCAGAATCAGTACCAAGTGCTTGTGTTGTGGTAAATAAACAAAAAAAAAAAACATACTTGATGAGCGGGCTTTCCAAGAATGGCAATGAAGCATTCCATTGGTACACACACTAGAAAAAGATAGCAAAAATACAAGATGAAATGCAACACAAAGGCACTCTAAAGCTATCAATTTAGTCATCTTAAATCATAAATACTGCAAGCATTACACCCATGCGAAATCCTTAGTCTAGACTCATTTAAGTACCAAATTGCATGCAACTGACTCACCAATGGTCATCTTTGATGCTGATTGACTTTCCTGACTTGACGTAGACTTCATTATGGTAGCAGGGACATTTTGCCATGGGAACGCAGATGCCATTTTCATTTAGGTAGAGACCCTCAGAGCAGGAACAGCCATCCACAGGCAAGAAGTCAGAAGTGCAACTTTGCTGCACTGTGCCCAGTGATCTGCAAGTCAACTGGCATCTCTGATGCTTGTAAGAGAAGATCTGAGATGCTGGACAGCTCCTTGTGTATTTATCTGTTTTGTGCACAATGGAGGATGGTTACTTATTAGTTTTATGACTAACTAATGAAAGGGAAGATATTCATTGAACTCAAGTCGCAACACTCAACTTTAGCACAACTTAATGAAAGAAATCCTTACCGCACACATTCCCTCTCCAGTCTGTCAAGGACACTCCCTTTGATGCACAAGCCCGAGCGTAGGAGGAGAAGACGGCACACAAGCAGTCCTCACTCTTCTCACAGTTACAGCTAGCATAAGTACATCGCTGCAGAAGACAGCAAACACTTTTAGAGAATTACAGTCCCATCAAAATGTAATTCAGCAAAAGAGGAACAGGAAGGTTTTGCAGTACCTTGTAGTACATCTCAGGATCCACCACTGAACGGCACTGCGCAAAATCGCTGTCTGGACTCAGTAGCAAGGCGCACCAGTGTTTAGCATACCGCTCTGGAAAAACAATAACTCTTTATGTTAAATGTCTGCTATTATCTTGAACTGTCTAAGTTTTAAGTGTTCAAAGCTGAAGATATATACAACCAATAAAAACAAACAGTTAAATAATAATCAACCAGTGCTTTTTACCGTTTTCCAGACTGAGGGAACAAGGGTCCTCAAGTCTTTCCTCTCTGTCTCGGCACATGAGGTTAGCCTTCCACGAGTTACTAAAAGTCACTGCTGTTCCCTCCACGATCCCCTGAGGAGTCTTCAAGTCATCAGACAGGACCATGTTGTAGTTTCCACATAAACCTGAAGAAACCAAACATTTTAGAATTAAAGTAGAATTTTATCTTAAACTAGTATTATATTGTCTGAAACCATAAAATAGCAAAATGGAAGGTGTCAATCAATATGATGAGAGAACTTTGTTAAATTAAATGAGATAAGACAAACAAATATTATACACTGAGATTTAAGGGTTTGCCTTGTTGTTGACAAATATGAAACTTACCACGTGTCTTTGCTTTGTAGCTTTGGTCCAGGCTGACATAGACTTGCATAACAGGCACATGCTGGATCTGAATTTGCAACCCAAAACTGGTCTGGAGCAAGATGTGAAAGGATGAAGCGTGGAATATGTTGATGTCACCTTTAGATAAACACAAATACAAAAACAGTTTGATCATTGACGTCATTGCATGAATGACACATTACAATTACATGTTTCTTGATGAATTTCTTATTGTGTGACCCACCTGAGTGGTACGGCAAACTGATGGTCTGCATGTTCTGCTTTACTGTACCATCAGAAGTGAACATTAATACCTGAAATATAACAGAGTCAATCATTTGAGTTGTAGTTGCAGATATCAGAGTGAATCTATAAATGACTACAACCTTCTCTCGTGATAGACTTTAACTCACATTGTTTCTGTCGTTGTTCAGCAGGATTTTGAGGCTCTTAAGACAAGTGTCAAATTCTTGATTTGCACAAGGAACCAACTGAACCAGGATGGTGAACTTGGGACTTGCATAATCCTGAAATATACAGAGTGATAGCAATAAAATATATATATAAATACATCTTTTTTTTTCTTTTTTACATCAGCTCCATTACATGGTATATTTCATTGTGCAAAGCTATGGCTCTTTCACCTTGCTTTCCACTTTGGCTAGAGTGTAGTAACAGTCTCCATGGAAGGTGTAGGTTTTCCCGTCAAAGGTAGTTACGTGTGAACCTTCTTCAACTGCACATGTAGCAGGTGTTTGAAGGCTTTCACAAGCCCATCTACCCTCAACACATGTACTGAGACAAGCCACACAAGTCAAGTTAACAATAAAAAATAAACGATTAAGAAACAATTAAATATTAAATAGTATGTTGAAGACATATTTGACATACCATTCCTTTGTGTCCTGTCTGTAGACCTCACCAGAGTTATAGATTTTATTGTGTTTGCACTGACACTCAGATTGAGCAATACACCCTCTCATGGATATATCATCAAACACGGTTCCTGAAGAAAACATGACTAACATTAACATGAAGAACTTAACTGAACTCACAGACTAGGAAATTTAAATCTGAAAGAATCTTTAAGGGTAACAAAAAAATTAAACAGCACTGACCAGGAGGGCAGAAGCAGCCGTCAATTTTGTGGTCCTCACACAGTGAACTTGTGTCTAGATGTGCGCATGTATCCATGCAAGGGGAACCGCTCTCTTCATAAACCATGTTGTATGGGCACTGTTTAGCTGTGAAGATATGGTACAATGAAATAAATTGAGGTAGGTGTGAGTTTGTGTGAATTATTCAACAGTATATGAAGGGGGAAGTGACTTAATAGACCTTTTTTTAAGAGTAGCAAAATGTTTACGTAATCTTTACTACATTATTGTGTTTTTGTTACATTTTAAATCACATCAATTACTATTGAAGTCAGCCAGTAAGCAGACATGTCTGGCCTTTCTTTATGCGGCTTTTAAATGTCTTTTTTGATTTTTTCCTGTATAGAATACAATTAATCGTCTCAGTCCAGAACTGCATGAGAAAATGTTATCATGTTCAGATCGAAACACAGTACCTTTTCTTCAAAGGACTGTTCATTGCTTTAATACTCTCTCAGCCCTGTACTGTATGAAATATAAAGATTGTAAAAAAAAAAAAAAACAGAGAAGAGAACATACCACAGAACTTAGGTGTCCTCCAGTTGGGAGGCTGCCCTCCTGCGTGTGAACACTGTCGAGAGAACTCAGACAGTGTGCTGCAGACACAAATGTCATTTGTACTATTGGCACAGCCACACATGTCCTGCACACAGGCCTGGATGTAAGGTTCAGGGTTCAGCAGTTTGGTGCAGGAGCTCCAGCGCTCTGAACGCAGCATCTGGTTACAGGTGGTTTGCTAGAAAGAAAAGGAGATAAAGTTACTCTGTACATGCTATCTGAGTATATAGCTAAGTATCTCTATCCCTGACACTAGGTGGTTAATGAACTCACAAACTCCTTGCATGAATCCAGCACAGCCTCCAGTGATTCTTCTTCCTCCTCAAAGGGGTCCTCGCAATCATCGTTTGGACGATGGACTTTCTGTTTGTTTCCAAACTCAATAGGGCTAATTTTGCGACCTGTATTTGATTGTTATTATATTGTCAAATGTCAAAGATACAGTGGATGGTTGAGGAAATGCATTAATACAAGAATGATAAACCATATATACCATTATGAATGAACTCATTATGGACAGAAACACCATTGAAGTCTCCACAGAGTCCACAAGTACGATTCGCATAATCAGCATCCAGTTCAACCTACAATAAAGAAAGAGGCCATGACAATTAAAATAATACTTCAAATAAAGTAAACAAAACACCAGTGAATTGTAATTGCCTCAGAAAATGACATGAATGGAATACGTATTATGATTAAAATTTGATCATTTATATCAGTAACCACATATATATTTATTTTTTTGTAAAGTATAACAAAATAAAGAAAGACAATTGACTGAAAGAAAAGTCTGTAATTAATTTATTCTCAAGAATCATAGGAATTTATTCAAATAAGATACCTAAGAAAAATAATTAACCTGATTGTTTTTCTGGAACAATAATAATTAAAATATCAGCAGTTGTTTTTTAACCAAACATTAAAATAAATCTTCATAAAGGAGTCTTAACTAAATTGTTTGTATTTTACAATATACTCCTTTAAGTCTTTTAAGGAGCTTCATACAATCTACTTTGAGGAGAGTTGTATAGATATATTTCTGCCTGGTATTTCATACCATGACTGCATCGTCACCGTTCCACATGACAGTGATGCCAACTTTAGATTGGAGCTTGATGTAAACAGCATTGTTTTCCAATTGTACCCCTGCATTGTAGTATGGCGTTTTGACACTGGGAAAAAAACATATATTTAAAAAATAACAATGCATAAATATGATAGAACTGAGAAGCACAGTCTTCACAGCTGTACGATGTTTTACTTACGGGACGTCATTCACAGTGATCATGTCCTTGGTGAGGTAGAACATAAGGTCATTGATGGTGACAACCACATGATTGACTTTAGGGTTTCCATCTTTGTCTTTCCTCTTCATGTGCACAGAGAACTCCTGGTAGGACTCGTGGCAATCAGAGACCAGGTTGTACTCACACATACCAGGGAACTGGTAAACGTCACCGTCAAACGTCTTGAAGTGCTCTCTGCCCCATGTGCTGCAGATGCTGCTGACATGGTTGCGATCTGAAGAAGATTTTTAAGTGTAGAAAACAGTTTGAGTTAGTTAATGTTCTGCATGACTAAAATTATAGACAAAACCTTATTGATTAGTTTGTATAAAGCAGAACAATCCATCCACACAGCATTCAAAATAATGTGAGTTTTACCCAGTCTTGCTTGGACATCGATGTCAATGGTAACAGACAGAGCGAGGAAACACAACCATACGCATCTCCACTTCATTGTTGCCGCTGGGGGCTTGCCGTCACCAAAGAAGGTAATAGTTTAACTGCACTTGACAGCCCTTTATATTGAGATTGCACCTTTTTTTTGCTCACGCCTTCTGTCTTAGTTTGAACTTAGGTTTATTGCCAAGATACAGGCTCTTCTAGTTAAACTTTTAAATGTTTGTTTTAATAAGCCTAGTTGCATCTGGGACATAAACCCCCCCCGATATGCAGCCAACTGTACTACTACATCCTTGATTACAGTCATCCTCTACCTGCAGTGACACATGAATACACACGAAACTTGGCATATCAAGGTGCAAACTTTCCAACTCTGACAAACTTGTGAAAATAACTTAGTGTTGTGGCAGGAAAATATGTTAACATGATTTAAAAGTTGAAAACTCCTTTAGAGAACATATTACTTCAAGTTTTCTATTGATTGAATAATTGATTAATTGACTATTCATTCTGTATTTGTGATAATAAAATGGCAAAATAAGACGATAAGTGTGATTTGTGCTTGCAAGAAATGTTCATTATTATTTTTGTAATAATTTTAATAATGTTTTGTTTATTCAGAATCTGATTAACAATTGAAAATCAGATCAAATTTATGCTGGGTGAGGATCAGTCTAGATTACACTTACTGGGCACCGGCTTCTGCTATTACAACAAAACCTTAACACAATTTAAACAGGGTAGCCACATTTTATTAAGATACATTCCTCCAAATTTCCAAATAAAAAGATTGCTTTCAAAACAGTTTCATGAGAAAGGAAATGCGTTCAATTTGTTAGATTTCAAGAATACACAGAATGCAATCTTTGAGAACTGAATAAACTTTATTTTATCATTTTAATTACAAGGTAGGGGTTTGCATCCCTCCCACATAAGATGATCCAATATGAAAGGTGTTCTTCTAATAATAATAATAATTGCTTGTTAAAACAATAAATTATGTTAAATCTTTTTACTATGGTGCTGACAAGATGCTTTAATGTTACATGGTTTTAATATTACACAATCCTGCAGAAATATGACATTAGTTTAAGATAAAGGCAATGTTTGAATTTAACAAAACAATTTAACATGACAGTAGTTTATCAGGGAACTAATTTGGGATCAGGCTATTGATTCATTGATTAATGCTTTCTAAAATTGGTAAAATTCACAAGATTTGATTTGACAATGAACAGTGGTTATCAGAAATATTAGGGTTGAAACTGAATTGTAATCCACTTATTCGTAAATCTAAGAATATATTATAGGATAAAATGAGATGTCCAAGAAGATGAATTATTCTTTTTTCAAACTGATTTTTGAAACCTAAACTTTCAGAAGAATTCTGTGACATTTCAACTTTTGTAAAAGGTGTGTTATTTAAACCTGAAATGGACAATAGCTGTATATGTATGTAGTTGGGCAATGTCTACCAATAATGAAACCTATATTTACCTCCCCCAAGGGGGTTATGTTTACATCTAGGTTATGTTACGTATAGCACACATGGGCCAACGAAGAACCCATTCATTTTGGAGCGGATCCAAATCACAGGGTGGAGTTGGATACACATTTTTTTTTTTTTAAGTTCCTTAACTTAGCAGGGAAGGATGTGGCCTTGGTGGAGATCTGTGACCTCTCTTCTAGTTACACTTTTAAAATGTTTGTTTTAATACTATCACATCCTTGATTACAGTCATCCTCTACCTGCAGTGACACATGAATACACATGAAACTTGGCATATCAAGGTGCAAACTTTCCAACCCTCTGACAAACCTCTGACAATAACCTAGTGCTGTGACAGGAACATTTGTTTACATGATTTAAAAGTTGAAACCTCCTTCAGGGAACATATTACCTCAAGTTCAGTAAAATGCGTTTAAACACCAAAGTAATACTAACTGTCTATTCATCAGGAGATGTTTGCACAGAACTTTAGTAATAATTGCAGCTGGTGGGTTGATCTTTTACGTCTCACGCACTTTCAATCTCATGACAACTCTTTACGCATGTGCCATTTGTCTTTTCGTTTCTTGGAAACAAACATTGTTATAAGTAAAGTATTTCATATGTTTTCAAATACCATTTCATTGGAAGCTCCTCCAAGTGCAAACAGTGCTTTGGACCACTCCCACAGGGGGACAGCTGCATGATGAGTGAAGTGTTATTACTGTCTGACAGCAAATACAGTGTTGATTCAGGGAGGACAGGACACTCACCAATTTACCTTCAGAAACTTTTTATTAGAGGTAGGACACCATTCGAGAGTTTGTAATCTGTGTTGACATAATGATATTTAACATTCAACACTAGTAATAATTTCCCATAAAATGAACTGAAATTACTCTTTAAACAGTGTGTCAGAATACAGCACAGGATTTAAGATGGAGGAATATCAGAAATCTAAACAAAAAGTTGTTAAAGACAGTAATTTGCTTCGGTATTTTTTACACATTCAATTACATTTTGGAATAGATTCTATTTCTAATTTAGGCAGGAGTATTTTCTATGGGCTTAAAAACACTCAATAATTTGATCAATATGAGTTTTTAACAAGATTATTTTGGGTCCCCACCTCGGACAGTCTTGACACTGGTGTTGATGCTGGCGAATGGCTTGGCGACCCTGCAAGATCCAGTACCTGCATCTGATTTCCCCCAAGACACGCTCAGGGCCTGGGTGGAGCAGTTTCTCATTGTAATCAATAATAATGAGTTTGGTTATTGGATGTTTTGGATCCAAAATAATTGGATGGATGTTATCATGGTTAAGGGTCTCCGCCCTTCGAAGTCGACCTCCCAACCTGATGAGACCGGAATCAGGGTCATATTCAGGAGAAAGGGGGAGGAGTTTTTGGTATGGGTTTGTCAGTTTTAAGGGGATTATATTCCTCAGGCAAACACTCGGATTTGGCCTGTTGCAGAAGATGCTTTTCTGAGTTTATATAAAACTGAGCTATGTTTGAGTTGTGATCTGCCGCCACATGAAACACATTCTTTGTTTCCTTTATCAGATCATCCCAGCTGCTTTACTTGTTCAGATCAGGGATGTTTGCGTCGTCTGACATCACTGTACCACAGAACATAGATTTCACACATGGATTGGCTGGCCAATAGCTGGTGTTCAGCAGGAGGAATGGAGGGCCTTGACTCCATCTGTGTTGCTGAGAAAGCTCTAGGAGGGGTTTGCCCCGCGTCAGGTCATCAGCTGGATTATTCTTGGACTCCACATATTTCCAGCTCTTTGTGTTAGTCAGATTCTGTATCTCAGCTACTCTTGTGCCAACAAACAGATGTTAGCCATAAAACAGATGTTAGCCATGACAGGACTGTTGTAGAATCTGTCCTGAGGGTCACTGATTGTAGTGGAATAGTGAGTTCAGACTTGAGTAGGTTAGCCAACTGGGCACCAGATAAGGCTGCACATAGTTCAAGTTGGGGAATAGATAACTGGCGTTTAGGGGCAACACGAGACCTGGCCATGATGAAACTGACATGGGTGTCATCATATTTGTCGTTGGTCAGAAGGTAGGCAACAGCACAGTACACACGCTCAGAGGCATCACAGAATATATTCAGATGGAATTCATAAGTGGCTGTGTCAGTAGAGGGGGGCAGATAACAGCGAGGAAAACGAATGTTAGGGAGATTCTGCAGCTCTAGCTCCCATGCTTCTCCCATCTGGTTTGATTATGTTATTCCATCCTCTTTCCTGCTTCAATAGATCCTGTACAAGGATCTTTGCACGGGTTGTGAATGGGGTCAGATAGCCTAGAGAGGATCATATTGGCTTGCCAGCACCTTGAATATGTTTCTCGTTGTAGGCTGAAGGTAAATTTTGGATCTGTTCTTGTAACCCAACATGTCTGTGAAGCAGTTCCATTGTAGGCCTAGTGTCAGCCCTCCATATCCTGAGGATTTTGCATCTGGTGGGAGATGGTTTATTACAGCTAGATCATTACAAGCCCATTGTCTGAAGGTAAAGTCACGGTCAGCAAGGAGAGGTCTCATTTTGTCAATGAGGGACTTTGCTTCATGAGAGCAAGGGAAACTTTGGAGGCAGGTATCGACAAAAACAATGTTGAACAGATTGAAGGACCTCCTCATTTCCAATACAGTGATCTTGGACATGTTTCTGGACTGTGTAGGTGGCACAGCATGGACGACAGGTTGTCCCAAATGGCATGACTTGCCATTCATGAACACAGGGCTCCTGGTTTAGTTGCATTCCTCTCCATATAAAATGCAATAGGGGTTTGTTGTCATTCAAAAGGTGACCTGATGTAACATACCTTTGATACCTCCACAGGTGGCAATTGTGTGTTGGCGGAATCTGAGTAGAACCCCAAAGAGTGAAGGACCCAGTGTTGGTCCTGGCAGAAGACATTTATTTAGGTTCTGTCCCATGTGTTCAAAGGAGCAGTCAAATACAACTTTATGTTTGTTGTTATGATCGACGATGTGATGTGGGAAATACCAGGTTTCCTGTGGTTGGTCTACCTGCACATTGGGAATAATTTGAACATAGCCAGACTGCACAAGCTTAATCAGTTCCTCTTGGTATTTATCAGCCAGTTTTGGATCGTTGGATAGGCGTCTTTCTGTAGCACAGAGTTGGGTCAGGACAGCGTCCTTTGGAGCCTGAAGGGTGGCAATGTTGGGAGCTCTTAGTAGTGGAGTAGCGTAGCGCATAACACCGTCTATATCTACTCTTACTCTCTTAGAGTGGAGTAGAGCGAGAGCGAGCTTGTCTTGCTTTGACCTTGTGGCTGCCTTTTCATTGATGTAGGGCAAGGTGTCAATCTTCCAGAGTCTTTCAACATTCCTGAGCAATTCGCTTTTGAAGCAGGTAAGATTGAAGGAGATAGTGTGCTGGGTTTGGAAGAAGCTGGCTGGCCCTTGGAGAGCCCATCCTAGTCTTGTGTGTACTGCCAATGGGCCACCAGGGAGCCCCATGAGTATTGGCTCTTTGGCTGTGATGAGATGAGCATAGTCCAAGCTGATGAGGACAAGAGGGCATGCATGATCAACAGACTTTAGT
The DNA here is from genome assembly GCF_027596085.1 of Anoplopoma fimbria. NCBI lineage: Eukaryota > Metazoa > Chordata > Actinopteri > Perciformes > Anoplopomatidae > Anoplopoma > Anoplopoma fimbria. Next base: position 145,397 of record NC_072467.1, on the reverse strand, counting down.
GGAATACCTCTGCGATGTTGATACTGTTCTTGGAACTGCTTTACAGGGTACGTGTGCTCTGACAGGCCAAGATTTCCTGCAGTGAATGCTCCATTGATAACATGCCTTTCAGTTCGCTGGTTGATAGGGGATATACTGTAGATGCTCCATTTAATTGCATAATATCCTGTCTCACTGTGTGCAATGAGATGGTCTCAGGCAGAGTTGTGAGGCCCAAACGCTGAACGGCCTGGGGAAGCAGAATAGATCTATCTGCACCATTATCAAGTATTGCATGGGTTTCAATGGTCCTTTCTCCATTGTAGAGACATACATTGACCATATTTCTCCTGAAGTACTAGGAGAGCAGTGAAATATGGTGTTGTATCATGCATGCTGGATCCAGCCAATTTGTTTGCTCCTGGGTGTTTAAGGTGTTCTAAGAGAACCTGGTATATATATGGCTCAGTTAGATGGGGATGATTGTCAATAAGGTTATCCAGAGCCATTTTAAGGAGGGCAAAATCTCTCTTTATAACTCATCAACTTTTCTCACCATCAGCTACGGGTGGAACTGTTAATTGGACCTTTGGTAGTTCCTGTTGCCCCCTGATCTCAACGCTGTTCTTATAGAGAGGCTAAAAGTATAATAATAATAATAATAATAATCAATCCTTTATTAGTCCCACAATGGGGAAATTATTTCTCTGCATTTAACCATCCCGGAGGAGCAGTGGGCTGCAATGAAGCGCCCGGGGAGCAACTTGGGGTTAGGTGTCTCGCTCAAGGACACCTCGGCATGTTGCCGGTAGAGGGGCTTGAACCACCAACCTTGTGGTTACGGGACAAGCGCTCTACCTCATGTGCCACAGCCGCCCCTTACCTCCTCCCAAATCACCCTCCATCCCTTTCATCCCTTCCTTACCCCCTCATTTTTCATTTTTTTTTTTTTTTTTTTTTTTTTTTTTTTTTATAATAAAAATATACACCCCCTACTGCTCTAAAAGGGTATGAACCCTGTAAAGTCTATGATATGAACGGCAGGATTACAATAGCACACAAGATTTCTTATTCTCTGGATGAAGGAGGACAGCATCCTGCCTCAAATAGGTCTATTCATATCTTCCCTTCCTGTTTGCTCAGGCGACAAAACAATACAAAAAGCACACAGGAGTAAATAAAACAAACAATTATTCTGGTTTTACATTTGACATTTGCTGTAATGTGATTATATTTTTCTCAGCATTACTGCCACTCACACCTCTGAAAAAAGCCCTTACACACATTACATAGTAAGCGCAGCTAAGACAACAGCAATATTTGGCCTATTATCAGGTTTATGGATCAGACACTTTGTTCTTAAACGACTATCATATTCAAGCAGATGTAAAGCATAATACTTGACTCCTCTCACTATTACTGCTAACAGCTCATACCAACACTGTTTGCTGCCTCTGCTCCTCCACCACCCCAACCTCCACCTTATGTTTATTTTTTTAGTAATGTTGATTTAACTAAATTGTTATGATCTGCTTAGTTCTTCTAGCAGAATCATCATGGCTGCTTGATTAATTGGGAGCTCCCTCAAATATATTTTCAGCCAAATCTAACTGTACAAACAACTACTATCACCAGGCGCATCAAACCCAGCTGACATTGTTGACGAGAGAGGTAACATGCCCCTCTTCATTTAAGCACCTTGGACAGCACTATCACATTGTCGCAAAGGCTGTTCATCTCACTCTCTACCTATCGCCACCTTATCTACTGACCAAAGGCAGTCAAGATGCCTGATCATGCTGTATTCAGTGCTATTTTGTAGTTTGCCAGCAATGTTTTATTTTTTTATTTTACTTTCCTTTGATTAATAATTTTATTTCTGGCCTGTATACAATTAATAATATATGAATTTTTAAAAAGATACAATAGTTGAATACAACTATAATGTAATCAACTATTAACAATAATGATTACAAAAATAAGTATGTAAGCAATAACAGCAAAACACTGAAACAATAAAAAAAAACAATAGAAGTTAGCACATACAAGATAGATAGATAGATATTTTTTATTTTCGTGTCATGCACAAAAACGTGCTCAACCCTCATGGGTTTACAAGACACCAACAGTACAGCTGCAGTGGATCCACATCTCATCAGGTCACATTTGATTACAAGATGACATGTTGCTTCACCGCTCCATCTTAAACAAAACATTCTGCCTTCTCTCCCAGGCCTGGCAAATAAAATCTGCTACAAAGAAGGTTCCTTTCCTAAAACACAACTCAAGTTTTTCATAGTCATCCAGCCAAAAGAAATCAACATAAATGGAAGTCATTTTACTGAAGAGGACATCCCTTATGTCCTCGTAAACAGGACAGTAAAACAAAAAGTGCACCTCATTTTCAATTCCACCGAGCTCACACAACAAACAGATTCTGTCCTCCTCTGGAGTGGAATGAAACCTATCGGTCTCTGTAGGGCTAGTGGTAATGTTCCTGAGCGTAACTGTGCACATAGGGACCTTTGTCTTTTGTTTAAGTTGTACTTAACATAAAGTTCTGAATTATAGTTGTTCTTTATGAGACAATAAGTTCGTAACTTTGGTTTACACCATATGTAAACATTGAGGGTCTCACAGACACCATAACGGACTACATTAACTTTTGTGTGGAGAACACCGTACCCACCAGGACTGTAGCTGCCTCAAGGCCATGTCTGGCCACAAGGGGCCCAACCAACAACCTGTGGGGGACCAACAGTGGGTGAATGATCTGAACTCATTCTTTAACAGATTTGATCAGCCACCCACCCCTCCCCCCACTCAGTCCTCCCTGCCGCTGCAGCCCCTGTGGATTACCCCCCTCTTCTTCCTCCTCCTCCACCCCCTTTTCCGCAACACTCGGCTCCCCTTCACACTCCTCAATCACTGCACACCTCCAACACCCCACCCCCACCCCCACTCCAACAACCTACAGCACACAGCCCCCTTCCCCCAACTTGTCCCTCTCAATTAACCAGGTGATAAAAGAACTGAGGAAGATAAAGGTGAGAAAAGCCACGGGTCCGGACGGCATCAGCTCAAGGCTCCTCAGATCCTGCGCAGACCAGCTGTGCAGGATAGTGGAGCACATCTTTAACTTGAGCTTGAAGCTGGGGAGGGTACCACAGCTATGGAAGATGTCCTGCGTGGTGCCAGTCCCAAAGACCCCGGGGGCCAAGGACTTCAGCAGCTTCAGGCCGGTGGCTCTAACATCCCACCTGATGAAGACCCTGGAGCGGCTGGTCCTTGTGCACCTCCGCCCCCTGGTGATCTCATCTTTGGACCCTCTTCAGTTCGCCTACCAACCTGGCATCGGGGTGGATGACGCTGTCGTCTACCTGCTACAAAGATGCCTTTCTCACCTGGAAAAGGCTGGAAGCACTGTGAGAGTCATGTTCTTCGACTTCTCCAGTGCCTTCAACACCATCCAGCCTTTGCTTCTGAGGGACAAGCTGGAGCAGACCGGGGTGGACCACCACCTCACTGCGTGGATACTGGACTACCTCACCAACCGTCCACAGTATGTGAGGGAGTGTGAGTCAGATCGGGTGTCCTGCAGCACGGGGGCCCCACAAGGAACCGTTCTGGCTCCATTCCTCTTCTCCATCTACACATTAGACTTCAAATATACCTCTGCTACCTGCCACCTGCTAAAGTTCTCTGACGACTCTGCAATCGTCGGCCTCATCTCCGCCGGCGATGAGAGGGAATACAGAGAACTGAACCAGGACTTCATAGGATGGTGCCGGGGAAAACACTGTCCTCCGGAACCAGTGAACATCCAGGGACAGGACATTGAGATTGTGCAATCTTATAAGTACCTGGGTGTTCACTTGAACAATAAACTGGACTGGACTAATCATTCAAATGCACTTTATAAAAAGGATCAGAGCAGACTGTATCTGCTGAGGAGACTGAGGTCTTTTGGAATGCAGGGAGCACTCCTGAAGACCTTTTTCAACTCCGTGGTGGCATCAGCCATCTTTTATGGAGTGGTCTGCTGGAGCAGCAGCATCTCAGCAGCAGACAAGAAGAGACTGAACAAGCTTGTCAGGAAGGCCAGCAGTGTGCTGGGGTGTCCACTGGATACGGTGGAGGTGGTGGGAGACAGGAGGGTGATGGCCAAGCTGTCATCCCTGATGGACAACACCTCCCACCCCATGCAGGACACCCTGGCAGCTCTGTGCAGCTCCTTCACCACCGGCTGCTTCACCCCCGGTGGTGAAGGAGAGGTACCGCAGGTCCTTCCTTCCTGCTGCTGTCAGGCTGAACAACCAGCTCTGCTCCCAGCAGACCCCATGACCACATGACAATAATAACATGACAATAAAAACCTGTGCAATACATTACACATTACACTGTGCAATAATAGTTAAAAAAGTTAAAAATAGTTAAAATAGTTGTTGTTTTTTTTCTCTGTCTGTAAATATAATATTTCAGTTATTGTTGTTTTTTCTACTGTTTTTTTTTTATTGCTTATTTATAATACTTGTTTTATTTTATTTTTATTTTTCATTTTTTATTTTTTATTTTTTAGCTTGTCTTCTTCTACTATGTCTCTTGTGTGCACTTTACTCTACGCTGTTGTAAGCCTGCAAATTTCCCCGCTGTGGGACTAATAAAGGATTATCTTATCTTATCTTATCTTATCTTATGTCAACTGACCATTTTTCTTTATGCATAAGAAACAGTTTGGTCCTAATATCCTGAATATTACAAAGTAACCTGTTCTGAAAAATGAAAGACAGGTCAGTCATATAAAACAGAGATTTCAAACCCTTAGCCCATGGATGGCCATGCAAAATGTCCCAATGAAATATCTTTTTTGTAAGTCTCTGATCAGACATGTTCACAAGTCTATTCCAAAGTCGAAGCATTTGACATTTATGTCGGATCTTTGGTGTTCCCAACCCATATCCCCAGTAATGGCCAAAAATGATGTTGATTTTATAACTCCCAAGAATGATCTAATCGCTCTGTGGTGCACAGTGTTGCAACTTGTGTGCTCACCAAAACCCCAAACACCGGAAACATAGTCAGACACAGGACATACACATGAGTTATATAGTTGTGTATATGTATGAAATCCTAAATTACCACAATGTTTAACTTTGTTCAGTACAGATCCTAGTGCTCTTCCCACTGACTGAGCTAGAACATTGACAGCTTCTTTAAATGTCATGTGCTCATCGAGAGTAATGCCAAGGTATTTATACTGTTCAGAGTGAGATAGTACTGTTGAACCAAAGCTAAAAACAACTGAACGTCTCTGTAATGATTTGTGTCTAAAATGTACTATTCGTGTTTTGTCTTGGTTTACCACTAGCCTCCATTTCCAGCACCACTCCACAACAATGTTCAGCATAATCTGCAGATCTTTTTCCTGTTCAGCAAGTAAAACTACATCATCAGCATATAATGATATGCCCACTGTCTGATCATCTGCTTTGACCCCCAAATTAGAAGCTTTAATTTGTAGAGCTAAATCATTAATATAAATGGAAAACAATGTTGGAGACAAAACATCTCTTTGCTTCACACCAAATTGTTGGGAAAACCATCCAGTTGTATATTAATTCACTTGAACATGAGCAACAGGTGCTTGATAAAGGGACTTTAAGGAAAAATAAAACTTCCCGTTTACACCAGAATCTAATAACTTATATTCAAGAAGTTCCCTATTAATCCAGTCAAATGCCTTCTGGAAATCAATAAAGCAAACAAATGTAGACCTCTTCTCCTTAATCTTTGCACGTATAATGGAAGTGACTACATATACAGTATATGATCAACACATGCTCTGGCTTTTCTAAATCCATTTTGCTCGTCTGCAAGAAAACCTATCCTGTCAAGGTGATTTACAAGTCTGCCATGTAAAAGTGAGGAATATAATTTACATACACAGCTAATAAGGCTTATACCCCTATAGCTGAGAGGAAGCTTTGGGTCATTTTTTGAAGATTTAAGAATAGGTTTAATAACAGACTTCTGCCACTGCGTAGGAATAATGCCATTGTGAAAACAATACTGAAACAACTCATTCAGCACGTTCAACAGCCTAGGAGACTTCAACACTTCATTTGAAACTTCGTCAATTCCAGTAGCTTTTTTCAATTTACATTTACCTATTACCTTTTTTTACCTCTTCAATAGAAACATTTGCATTCAAAAACATATTACGTTTATTAATGTCCGCTTTCATTTCAGATTCCGTTACCTCTTTTAAACTTGTTTTTTCCTTTAGGAAGACATCATCAAATTAATTGTTGCAACCAAAAAACAAATCTGCAAAGTCCTTTTCCCATTTTTGTAATACGACCCCTAAGACAGAACTACATTCATCATTCTGTATTCGTACCTCCATGGGTATTTCCCTTGGCTTTCTCGGTCCCAATATATTAATCTCATTCCAAAATTGTTGGGGATTATGAGTTTGTACATTATCAATATGCAATGAAAGCCCTCTATTAAATTTACGTTTCACTGTACTTATCAAATTTGTTTTGCTTTTCCTTAAATTCCATCTTCAGCCCTTCCTTCAGGAATTTATCCTTACATCTTAGAAATGATTTTTCTGCTCTTCTTAGATTGTCCCATAAGGTCTGCAAGTCTTTGTTCCAGTAAGGTTTGTTAGATTTTTTAAAAGCCTTTATGGCTATTACATATTCTCTTACCACATTTATTCAAAGCTGTGTAGACATAGCCACTCAATGTATCATACCAAGCGTCCAGATCACTTTGGCGTTTTTTTAATACATCCCAACTGATCAATAAGGTCCAGCAATACGATGTTACATTGGTTAGAGGACAAAAATGAATCAGGGAGATGCCTTTGTAATGATGTTTTTGTGGTGTTTGGTAGATGCAATTCATCTTTCTCAAAATAAGGTCTTACTTGAAACTTTAACGTTATTAAAGAATGGTCAGATATTTTACATCTATCACCAAGTAAAGAGAAGCCCTCTCCTCCTAATCTTTCAATTAACTCATTTGGGGTGAAGACACAGAACTTAACACAATTATTTAAGCCCTCATGTGGGGCAATAATATAGTCTACTACTGCTCTCCCTTTAACTGAAACTGAAGTGAAGTTTTCCTTGCACGAAGGAATTCTCCCATTTAATACACAACATTTTGGATGAGACATTAACAGAGTTGCATATTTTTATTTGAATAATTGCTTAATATACTCTACAAAGGCAATTGCTTTGTAAAAAAAATGTATTGATTGTTGAGACAGTATGGGAAGAAATTTTTACATCCCACATCCGTTAATGTGATGACAGATATATCTATTACACCAATGTGGAGCTTCGCCTCCTGCGAACAAGTTGTGCAACAGATCTGGTGCAGTCTGAGTCGCCACACCCACACTCCTCCACATGGATGTATGAATAGGGGACCACATCTCCATTCAAGCAGTGCAAGTCAACAGTGCGATTACTGGAGCGTGTCTCCCTACAGCAGGAGCAAGAATGCTGCATAGCAGCTGCTACTTCAGAGTACCTGAAAAAAAGAAGAGGTAGGGTTGATTACTAAACCTAAAATCTGTACAAACCACAACTAAACATGTTTAGGTTTTCACATCTTAATAGGTTTGCAAATATCCACAGGAATGACAAATATTAGTGATATGCTTACTTGGTAAAAGTGTTGCATGATCCTTCACAATATGGCATATCTACCTCCTGGTAAGACTGACAGCCGTTTTGCCCAACATGCGTTTTCATGGATACTAACTTGCAGGCCCTCTCCCTCTCCACACCTTTTAAAAAGAGACGCACGATTAGCTTGTTTTTATTTAAGTACCTTTCACCCAAAAGTAAAGAAAATGTCATACTCACAAATTTTACAACAGCCATTTGCTGCAGTCTGAACTGTGCCCTGAGGAAGTAAAACCTAGTTTTAACATTTGATCTCACAGATACATACAATCCAGATCTATAAGTTGTAAGTGAGAAGTGATACTTACTGGTTGGCAGTTGCTCTGCTGGAATGGCGGGCAAACAATGTGTGAATTGAACGTTGTTAAAGTGTCACCGACCCTAATGCAAGTGTAATACTGACACTTATTCTCCGCTGGTGACCAAATATCTCCTGGCTGGAAAGCGGTGAGATGGACGTACAGACACACAGACACAGACACAGACACACACAGACACACACACACACACACACACACACACACACACACACACACACACACACACACACACACACACACACACACACACACACACACACACACACACACACACAACAAACAAACACACAAACACAAACACACAGAGGCACACAGATATAAAAATACATACTGAGGTACTATAGGCTATTTAACATTATAATGTGGATTCACAGTCAACAGAGATGATCCAACTTACCTTCAAGAGGTTCTTGGTATTATTGACACTGACAACACAGTGTGTCTGTACACACTTCCCACAGCATTCATCTGAATCAGTTTCCACATATTCATATCCCTGAGAGAAAGGGGGGGATTAAGTTGCCAAGTCCATTTTTTTCCTGTTCGCTTTCCTAAAAAACATATTCTGAGAACAAGGACTTCTATTTATTGTGTTTAAAAATATAATGTTTGAAATTTCTCTTACCATGGCACAGTTTTCTTCACATGTCTGAAACTCACAACGTATCCTGAATAGACCAGAATCAGGGTCCACCTCATTGGTACATGAACAATCCTGACATTGAGGCCCAGGAACTGAAGAGCCAGGCTAGCAAAAAAAGAAGAAATACATTCATACTTGTGTATGTTTTTAGCAATACAGAACTTTTGCAGCAAAAATCATCATTAATTAACACAACTGATATATGTCTTATTTACCTGGTATTCATTGTTTTTGTGGACACAAACTCTTTTAGGCTCTAGAAAAGAGTAAGGTATTGTGAATTACCTAAACGTGTCACTATCATAATAAGGTTTATATAAATTTATACTATGAGTAAATGAGCTCACCACATGTACGTTCTGGACAGCATTTTCCCTTAGGAACACTGACAACTGGCATATATCCTACCGGACAGTTCATGTTGTAGACTGGGCAAGTGTTACTTTGACATTCTGTGGAGATGATATTAGGTTCATAGTAAATAATGAAGAACCTTCAAGATTGTTATCAATGTATAACATTCTGAAATCTCTGGAGGACAAATGTGCATTGATACGAATTGTCTTACGGCAAACAAAGGCAGAACAGCAGGAGTCTGAGGGATTAGTTTGGTCGACGAGGACAAACCCAGGGCCAGTGCAGTTTGCTATAGGTGGTGTTGGGCATGCCTTTGGTTTGCAAGTCACAGTCTTGGTGGACTCCTCACAGATGCAGTTTTGGCATTTGTACTCAAACCTCTCATTAAACTGAAAGAAATAAATCACAATTGTGACTCAATGTCTCTTGCAAGTAAACAGCACAGGTTAGGATATTAAATGATCATGAATAGAAGACTCACCTCGCGGGGAATGCCCTCAGGATCAAGACATCCTGTTGGAAAATGAGCACTTCATGATTGATATGATATATTCAGCTCAATGATAAGACTTGAGAATTTACACTACACTTACCACACTTATCAACACATATGCCAGACTCTTTGTTGAAGAGTTTCATTCCATCTGGACAAAAGCAGCCCTCAACAGTGTAGTTCATGGTCTCTTCATTAGGACTGTTGTATTGAATCATCAAGAAATAACAGTTGGTTTACAGTTTTTCTTACAGATCACTAAACCATAGCTAATCCAATACTATGTATTCTACTACTAGTTACTGTTAACAAGAAATATCTATTGCCACCATCTATTATGATCTTTGTCTTAGGAAATGCTAATATGCACAATGAACTGCAAAATGTATACCCCCTCTTTTTTTATTAAACGTACCTGTCTTCACAGGTTGGTTGTTCTGCAGGACCACATGGCTTGTAAACTTTGTCTGATGGGCAGTCATTTGCTGTTAGTAAAAAAAAAAGACTCAATGACTTCTTTTGAAAATACATACTTCCTACCTACTGTACATAATAAAATGCGCAGCAGCCTGTTAAATGTGTGCTAGATGTAACGAAAGTAAATTAAATGAGTTACCCCTCTTTATTCCACTGATCTCAGCATTTATAGTATAGAATAAAGAGGGTTGCTTACCACACAGCGTGGTGTGGTTCCTCCAGTGCAGACAAACCCCAGCCTGAGCACAAGCAGCAGCATAAGTCTGCAAGCTTGTGCACTCCACTGTTGGGTTGGAAACATGGCAGCTATCAAAAACACAACCTAGGTAGAAATTGTCAGGAGAGACAAAAGGATGGCACGCTGCAAAGAGACTGAGAGAGAAAAACACACAAAAAAAGTGTTTAAATGTTTTAATGTGTCAAACTTATGGGGATGAATGTGCACAATACAATAGATTACATCATTTCTACCTGCTTTTAAGCATGTGACATATGGAGTCTGCAATGCATGGAGTAAAGGTTGGTGGAGGTCCAGGTATATTGGTCGGCAGTACAGATGGTATCTGGCAGTTGGGTTGGTGAATGTGTTTTGCAGGCCAATAGTCAGCCATCACTGCACAATTTTCTACTAGCTTGCCTCCAGGCAGCCTGCAGTCATCAGCCTGGTTGTTATTGCATGTTCCTGATGGTAGTCACAAAACAGTTTAAATTGCAGTCAACTTCAAACACAGGATTTGCCAATATGGCCACAGGTGAAAGATATGTTCTTACCACAATGGCCCTGTGTGTTACTGCCAAAATATTGATATGGAAGGGTGACACTAAAGCCAGTTATTCCAAATGTAACGACCACCTTTAGGTGAGGGATCTCCAAAACCAAGTTAATGCCAGAATCCAAGATTTTAACACCTAGCTGTGAATAAGGTAGTTTCAGACGTACTCCATTTTTGAGTGCCTACAGGGAAAAAAGTGAATATGTTACATGATAAGAAAAAATATTCTGTGCTATGTGGATTTATCAAATTACAGCATCTACTTTGATAGTGATAATCTACTTAAATTAGTCTGGTGAGATTTTGTGAACATACAGAAAAAACTAAATTCTGAGCATATATTGTCTTACCTCCAACTGCGCTGCTCCAAGAAGGTTATGATTTATGAGTGTGACAACTTCTGATTTGTACGATATAATTATTGATCGTGGACAAGAAACATCTTCAGTGGGATCACAGAAGACATTGTCAATATAAATGTTCAAATTATGTTTCGGTAAAATCTCTTCCATCAAGACGTAAGTACAGTTTCCTTGATAACTGTAGTAGAATCCATCAAATGTTATGTAATGAGGATCTCCCCAGCCTTCACAAACGCCTGAAAAGAAAGAAAACAATCAGATAAAAATGACAAATTTACTTATAAGAGAAATGTATAACTGAATTGATATGTCATACACCCTTTTAACCACATAATGGCTTACAGTCACAAGCGTAATGATGGCAGCAGCCGTACTCATCAGACACAAGAACTGGTTTCTTTCCATTGGTACAAGTGATGTTCTCAAGGGGTGGGCATTCATAAGGAATTATTTCAATTGTATTATTCTCAATGCATCTGGCCATGGTGCAGTTGCACAAAAGGAAGGTCTCATTTTGCTGATGTAAAGAGAAAAAAAGGGAAATTATTATAAAGTATTTAGCAATAAATTACATTATATCATTTAATGTGCAAGATACATTAAGATTCTTACTGCTACATCCCATTCAGGGCAGTTTGGTGAAGGAGTTGTGGGTGTGGGTGTGGGTGTAGGCATGGTCGTGGTACCGCAATTGACAGTCGTGTTGTGAATCTCGCAAATATCAGAACATATCATTGTGAGACATACACCAGATCCAATGTGTGCCATGTCTAATATCAAATCCCCTAAAGTTGAGAAAAAAAATTAAGAATAGATTAAACAGTGGTAAGCCACGAAACAAAGATTGAGAACAGATTACATTTGTTGCTGACAAAGACGTAATTATATTTTTCTCTTACCTGGACTATAATGCTTGCCATTAACTATGCAGAAGCATACAGTAGTGGAAGCGATGACGGGAGCAGTTGAGTGAGACGTTGATGTTGACAACGTGGGACCCGTCACTTCAGTTTGTGCGGTTGTAGATTTTGTGGTTGTCTCCTGGGTTGTAGTAGTTGGTTCAGTTGGAATTGTTGTGGATTTTGTTGTTGTGGTTGGCTCTTGGGTTGTAGTAGTTGGTTCAGTTGGAATTGTTGTAGATTTCGTGGTTTTGGTCGGCTCCTGGGTTGTAGTAGTTGGTTCAGTTGGTGGGGTTGTAGATTTTGTGGTTGTGGTTGGCTCCTGGGTTGTAGTAGTTGGTTCAGTCGGTGGGGTTGTAGATTTTGTGGTTGGCTCCTGGGTTGTAGTAGTTGGTTCAGTTGGTGGGGTTGTAGATTCTGTGGTTGTGGTTGGCTCTTGGGTTGTAGTTGTAGGTTCATTTGGTGGGGTTGTAGATTGTGTGGTTGTGGTTGGCTCCTGGGTTGTAGTAGTTGGTTCAGTTGGAATTGTTGTAGTTTTTATTGTTGTGGTTGGCTCCTGGGTTGTAGTAGTTGGTTCTGTTGGAATTGTTGTAGATTTTGTTGTTGTGGTTGGCTCTTGGGTTGTAGTAGTTGTAGGTTCAGTTGGTGGGGTTGTAGATTTTGTTGTTGTGGTTGGCTCTTGGGTTGTAGTAGTTGGTTCAGTTGGAATTGTTGAAGATTTTGTTGTTGTGGTTGGCTCTTGGGTTGTTGTAGTAGTTGGTTCAGTTGGAATTGTTGTAGATTTTGTGGTTGTGGTTGGCTCTTGGGTTGTAGTTGTTGGTTCAGTTGGTGGGGTTGTAGATTTCGTGGTTGTGGTTGGCTCTTGGGTTGTAGTTGTTGGTTCAGTTGGTGGGGTTGTAGATTTTGTGGTTGTGGTTGGCTCTTGGGTTGTAGTTGTTGCTTCAGTTGGAATTGTTGTAGATTTTGTTGTTGTGGTTGTCTCTTGGGTTGTAGTAGTTGGTTCAGTTGGAATTGTTGTAGATTTTGTGGTTGTGGTTGGCTCCTGGGTTGTAGTAGTTGTAGGTTGAGTTGGTGGGGTTGTAGATTTTGTTGTTGTGGTTGGCTCTTGGGTTGTAGTAGTTGGTTCAGTAGTGGAAGCGATGACGGGAGCAGTTGAGTGAGACGTTGATGTTGACAACGTGGGACCCGTCACTTCAGTTTGTGCGGTAGTAGATTTTGTGGTTGTGGTTGGCTCCTGGGTTGTAGTAGTTGGTTCAGTCGGTGGGGTTGTAGATTTTGTGGTTGGCTCCTGGGTTGTAGTAGTTGGTTCAGTTGGAATTGTTATAGATTTTGTTGTTGTGGTTGGCTCTTGGGTTGTAGTAGTTGGTTCAGTTGGTAGTGTTGTAGATTGTGTTGTTCTGGTTGGCTCTTGAGTTGTAGAAGTTGGTTCAGTTGGAATTGTTGTAGATTTTGTGGTTGTGGTTGTCTCTTGGGTCGTAGTTGTTGGTTCAGTTGGTGTGGTTGGAGATTTTGTGGTTGGCTCTTGGGTTGTAGTTGTAGGTTCAGTTGGTAGGGTTGTAGATTGTGTTGTTGTGGTTGGCTCTGGGGTTATAGCAGTTGGTTCAGTTGGAATTGTTGTAGATTGTGTGGTTGTGGTTGGCTCTTGGGTTGTAGTAGTTGGTTCAGTTGGTAGTGTTGTAGATTTTGTAGTTGTGGTTGGCTCTTGGGGTGTAGTTGTAGGTTCAGTTGGTAGGGTTGTATATTGTGTTGTTGTGGTTGGCTCTGGGGTTGTAGTAGTTGGTTCAGTTGGAATTGTTGTAGATTTTATGGTTGTGGTTGGTTCCTGGGTTGTAGTAGTTGGTTCAGTTGGTGTGGTTGTAGATTTTGGCGTTGTGGTTGGCTGCTGGGTTGTAGTAGTTGGTTCAGTTGGAATTGTTGTAGATTTTGATGTTGTGGTTAGCACATCGATTATAGTAGTTGGTTCAGTTGGAATTGTTGTAGATTTTGTGGTTGTGGTTGGTTCCTGGGTTGTAGTAGTTGGTTCAGTTGGTAGGGTTGTAGATTTTGTGGTTGGCTCTTGGGTTGTTGTTGTAGGTTCAGTTGGTAGTGTTGTAGATTGTGTTGTTCTGGTTGGCTCTTGAGTTGTAGAAGTTGGTTCAGTTGGAATTGTTGTAGATTTTGTGGTTGTGGTTGGCTCTTGGGTTGTAGTAGTTGGTTCAGTTGGTAGTGTTGTAGTTTTTGAAGTTGTGGTTGGCTCTTGGGTCGTATTTGTTGGTTCAGTTGGTGTGGTTGGAGATTTTGTGGTTGGCTCTTGGGTTGTAGTAGTTGGTTCAGTTGGAATTGTTGTAGATTGTGTGGTTGTGGTTGGCTCTTGGGTTGTAGTAGTTGGTTCAGTTGGTAGTGTTGTAGATTTTGTAGTTGTGCTTGGCTCTTGGGGTGTAGTTGTAGCTTCAGTTGGTAGGGTTGTATATTGTGTTGTTGTGGTTAGCACATCGATTATAGTAGTTGGTTCAGTTGGAATTGTTGTAGATTTTGTGGTTGTGGTTGGTTCCTGGGTTGTAGTAGTTGGTTCAGTTGGTAGGGTTGTAGATTTTGTGGTTGGCTCTTGGGTTGTTGTTGTAGGTTCAGTTGGTAGTGTTGTAGATTGTGTTGTTCTGGTTGGCTCTTGAGTTGTAGAAGTTGGTTCAGTTGGAATTGTTGTAGATTTTGTGGTTGTGGTTGGCTCTTGGGTTGTAGTAGTTGGTTCAGTTGGTAGTGTTGTAGTTTTTGAAGTTGTGGTTGGCTCTTGGGTCGTATTTGTTGGTTCAGTTGGTGTGGTTGGAGATTTTGTGGTTGGCTCTTGGGTTGTAGTTGTAGGTTCAGTTGGTAGGGTTGTAGATTGTGTTGTTGTGGTTGGCTCTGGGGTTATAGCAGTTGGTTCAGTTGGAATTGTTGTAGATTGTGTGGTTGTGGTTGGCTCTTGGGTTGTAGTAGTTGGTTCAGTTGGTAGTGTTGTAGATTTTGTAGTTGTGGTTGGCTCTTGGGTCGTAGTTGTTGGTTCAGTTGGTGTGGTTGTGGATTTTGTGGTTGGCTCCTGGGTTGTAGTTGTAGGTTCAGTTGGTAGGGTTGTAGATTGTGTTGTTGTGGTTGGCTCTTGGATTGTAGTAGTTGGTTCAGTTGGAATTACTGTAGATTTTGTTGTTGTGGTTGGCTCTTGGGTTGTAGCAGTTGGTTCAGTTGGAATTGTTGTAGATTTTGTTGTTGTGGTTGGCTCTTGGGTTGTAGTAGTTGGTTCAGTTGGAATTGTTGTAGATTTTGTTGTTGTGGTTGGCTCCTGGGTTGTAGTAGTTGGTTCAGTTGGAATTGTTGTAGATTTTGTTGTTGTGGTTGGTTCTCTAGTTGTAGTAGTTGGTTCAGTTGGAATTGTTGTAGATTTTGTTGTTGTGGTTGGCTCTTGGGTTGTAGTAGTTGGTTCAGTTGGAATTGTTGTAGATTTTGTTGTTGTGGTTGGCTCTTGGGTTGTAGTAGTTGGTTCAGTTTGAATTGTTGTAGATTTTGTTGTTGTGGTTGGCTCTTGGGTTGTAGTAGTTGGTTCAGTTGGAATTGTTGTAGATTTTGTGGTTGTGGTTGGCTCATGGGTTGTAGTAGTTGGTTCAGTAGTGGAAGCGATGACGGGAGCAGTTGAGTGAGACGTTGATGTTGACAACGTGGGACCCGTCACTTCAGTTTGTGCGGTTGTAGATTTTGTGGTTGTGGTTGGCTCCTGGGTTGTAGTAGTTGGTTCAGTCGGTGGGGTTGTAGATTTTGTGGTTGGCTCCTGGGTTGTAGTAGTTGGTTCAGTTGGAATTGTTGTAGATTTTGTTGTTGTGGTTGGCTCTTGGGTTGTAGAAGTTGGTTCAGTTGGAATTGTTGTAGATTTTGTGGTTGTGGTTGGCTCTTGAGTCGTAGTTGTTGGTTCAGTTGGTGTGGTTGTAGATTTTGTGGTTGGCTCTTGGGTTGTAGTTGTAGGTTCAGTTGGTAGGGTTGTAGATTGTGTTGTTCTGGTTGGCTCTTGAGTTGTAGAAGTTGGTTCAGTTGGAATTGTTGTAGATTTTGTGGTTGTGGTTGGCTCTTGGGTTGTAGTAGTTGGTTCAGTTGGTAGTGTTGTAGATTTTGAAGTTGTGGTTGGCTCTTGGGTCGTAGTTGTTGGTTCAGTTGGTGTGGTTGTGGATTTTGTGGTTGGCTCCTGGGTTGTAGTTGTAGGTTCAGTTGGTAGGGTTGTAGATTGTGTTGTTGTGGTTGGCTCTTGGATTGTAGTAGTTGGTTCAGTTGGAATTGCTGTAGATTTTGTTGTTGTGGTTGGCTCTTGGGTTGTAGTAGTTGGTTCAGTTGGAATTGTTGTAGATTTTGTTGTTGTGGTTGGCTCTTGGGTTGTAGTAGTTGGTTCAGTTGGAATTGTTGGAGATTCTGTTGTTGTGGTTGGCTCTTGGGTTGTAGTAGTTGGTTCAGTTGGAATTGTTGGAGATTTTGTTGTTGTGGTTGGCTCTTGGGTTGTAGTAGTTGGTTCAGTTGGAATTGTTGTAGATTTTTTAGTTGTGGTTGGCTCTTGGGTCGTAGTTGTTGGTTCAGTTGGTGGGGTTGTAGATTTTGTGGTTGGCTCTTGGGTTGTAGTAGTTGGTTCAGTTGGAATTGTTGTAGATTTTGTTGTTGGTTGGCTCTTGGGTTGTAGTAGTTGGTTCAGTTGGAATTGTTGTAGATTTTGTAGTTGTGGTTGGCTCTTGGGTAGTAGTTGTTGGTTCAGTTGGTGGGGTTGTAGATTTTGTGGTTGGCTCTTGGGTTGTAGTTGTAGGTTCAGTTGGTAGGGTTGTAGATTGTGTTGTTGTGGTTGGCTCTTGGGTTGTAGTAGTTGGTTCAGTTGGAATTGTTGAAGATTGTGTTGTTGTGGTTTGCTCTTGGGTCGTAGTAGTTGGTTCAGTTGGTGTGGTTGTAGCTTTTGTGGTTGGCTCTTGGGTTGTAGTTGTAGGTTCAGTTGGTAGGGTTGTAGATTGTGTTGTTGTGGTTGGCTCTGGGGTTGTAGTAGTTGGTTCAGTTGGAATTGTTGTAGATTTTGTGGTTGTGGTTGGCTCTTGGGTTGTTGTAGTTGGTTCAGTTGGTAGGGTTGTAGATTTTGTGGTTGGCTCTTGGGTTGTTGTTGTTGTAGGTTCAGTTAGTAGTGTTGTAGATTGTGTTGTTCTGGTTGGCTCTTGAGTTGTAGAAGTTGGTTCAGTTGGAATTGTTGAAGATTTTGTGGTTGTGGTTGGCTCTTGGGTTGTAGTAGTTGGTTCAGTTGGTAGTGTTGTAGATTTTGAAGTTGTGGTTGGCTCTTGGGACGTAGTTGTTGGTTCAGTTGGTGGGGTTGTAGATTTTGTGGTTGGCTCTTGGGTTGTAGTTGTAGGTTCAGTTGGTAGGGTTGTATATTGTGTTGTTGTGGTTGGCTCTTGGGTTGTAGTAGTTGGTTCAGTTGGAATTGTTGTAGATTTTGTGGTTGTGGTTGGCTCCTGGGTTGTAGTAGTTGGCTCAGTTGGAATTGTTGTGGATTTTGTTGTTGTGGTTGGTTCTTGGGTTGTAGTAGTTGGTTCAGTTGGAATTGTTGTAGATTTTGTGGTTGTGGTTGGCTCTTGGGTCGTAGTAGTAGGGGTTGTAGTTGCTGGGGTTGAGACGGTTGTGATTTCACATTCCACCTCACAACATACTCTGATCTTATAGTTGAAACATTTTCCTGGACGTCTGGGCTGGTCCTCTTGTCTACATATCAAACCATATCCCAAATCGCAAGAAACAACTTGGCCAGTCCCACTCAGATAGTCATCGAAGTCCATGTCAGGTTCATCTGTTGCTCTACAGTCAATTTCTTTGGGATTTTTGCATATTTCTTTATTATTATTCATGATGTTCTCATATGTTTCCCAGTCACTTTTGTTCACTTTTGCGTCATGCACATCATACCACTCTGACCACTGACATGGATTATAACAAGGTGTGGTTGGTTCTTCTGTTATAGTAGTAGGTTCAGTTGGTGGGGTTATAGATTTTGTGGTTGTGGTCGGCTCTTGGGTTGTAGTAGTTGGTTCAGTTGGTAGTGTTGTAGATTTTGTGGTTGTGGTTGGCTCTTGGGGTGTAGTAGTTGGTTCAGTTGGAATTGTTGTAGATTGTGTTGTTGGCTCCTGGGTTGTAGTTGTAGGTTCAGTTGGTAGGGTTGTAGATTGTGTTGTTGTGGTTGGCTCTTGGATTGTAGTAGTTGGTTCAGTTGGAATTGCTGTAGATTTTGTTGTTGTGGTTGGCTCTTGGGTTGTAGTAGTTGGTTCAGTTGGAATTGTTGTAGATTTTGTTGTTGTGGTTGGCTCTTGTGTTGTAGTAGTTGGTTCAGTTGGAATTGTTGGAGATTCTGTTGTTGTGGTTGGCTCTTGGGTTGTAGTAGTTGGTTCAGTTGGAATTGTTGGAGATTTTGTTGTTGTGGTTGGCTCTTGGGTTGTAGTAGTTGGTTCAGTTGGAATTGTTGTAGATTTTTTAGTTGTGGTTGGCTCTTGGGTCGTAGTTGTTGGTTCAGTTGGTGGGGTTGTAGATTTTGTGGTTGGCTCTTGGGTTGTAGTAGTTGGTTCAGTTGGAATTGTTGTAGATTTTGTTGTTGTGGTTGGCTCTTGGGTTGTAGTAGTTGGTTCAGTTGGAATTGTTGTAGATTTTGTAGTTGTGGTTGGCTCTTGGGTCGTAGTTGTTGGTTCAGTTGGTGGGGTTGTAGATTTTGTGGTTGGCTCTTGGGTTGTAGTTGTAGGTTCAGTTGGTAGGGTTGTAGATTGTGTTGTTGTGGTTGGCTCTTGGGTTGTAGTAGTTGGTTCAGTTGGAATTGTTGTAGATTGTGTTGTTGTGGTTTGCTCTTGGGTCGTAGTAGTTGGTTCAGTTGGTGTGGTTGTAGCTTTTGTGGTTTGCTCTTGGGTTGTAGTTGTAGGTTCAGTTGGTAGGGTTGTAGATTGTGTTGTTGTGGTTGGCTCTGGGGTTGTAGTAGTTGGTTCAGTTGGAATTGTTGTAGATTTTGTGGTTGTGGTTGGCTCTTGGGTTGTTGTAGTTGGTTCAGTTGGTGGGGTCGTAGATGTTGTGGTTGTTGTTGGCTCTTGGGTTGGAGTGGTTTGTTCAGTTGGTGTGGTTGGCTCTTGGGTTGTAGTTGTTGTGTTTGTAACGCAAGGTTCACTTCCAAATATCACTGTTGAATTCTTGCATATTGCATAGTAGCACATTCCTAAATTGTCAGTCACATTGTAAATAACGTCATCTTCGTCATATCTAGTATTGTTGTAAAAACAACCTGAACATTCCTCCACACACAACCCCGTCTCCTCATCAAATATGGGCTTATCTTCTGGGCATACGGGGTAACAGCCTGTACAAATCACAGCATAAAACATAATCCTTTATGTTTTGACAGTCATAGAATTGTAGTTGGTATCTCTTCTTATTTTGGCACAAAAAGTATGCCGAATTAGATCAGTTTACGATTTAAGATTTTTACTAGCACTTATTACTCAGATGTAAGGTGAGACATTGTGAGTTAACCTCTTACCTTCCAGGTTGGGTAAAGGGTTACTACACATTTCTTCGGGATGTAAACAGGTCTTGTAGCAAGGTTTGTGGCAGGGGTTGTAGTGCCACTTACATTCCTCTGGTTTATTGTAGTAATCACAAAAGACAGCTAAAAAGAAAATATACAAGGTACATTATGTTTCTAAATAAAGTAAATGTTGATGTGTCAATCAGTGAAAGAGACCTCAAACTTAACGTACAAGAGACAGGAAATGTTGGGAAAAAGAGCAAATAACATGCAGCAAATGGTCTAGTCAGCCAGGAATCAAACCAGGGAATCGCTACTCAGGGCATTTGCACTGCGCCCTAACAACTGGGCTATCGGGTTTCCCGGCATTTAGTTTTGTATACTTAAAGTTCGGATATTATCACTCACTTACTCAGCATGCACTGATGCCTATCTAAATTAGGTTTCCACTTACATAACATTTTTGGTGAAATAAAAACAGGTACTAAGCACCATAAAAGGCTGACACACTTATTTTAATCTGAGAGGTAAATTAGTTTTTTACTTACGACAGATTTCTGGAGTTCTCCATGCCACACAGACAGAAGCCTCATTACAAGCTTGAGCATAAGCTGCGACTGCCGAGCAGAAACATTCGCAGTCTCCTCCAGAGTCGCAGGCACACGAGTCTTTCACACAGTTTTCATAAAATGGAAGGGGAGCTACCTGTTCAGTTATCAAAATATATGATAGATTTTTTCAAATGTATTAGGTGTTTTCAATTATCCCACTTTAAATAATGATTAGTTAGAAACAAACGTGTTATTACCTTATTGTGGCACTCTTTGAACGTATTTCCAGTTATAATGCTGCACATCATTTTTGCCCAGTGATGTCGATTGGGTCTTAGTCCACAAGGGTCAGCATTCATATCTACATCTGGGCACTGGCTTGACACTTTCCAGCTATTTGCAAATTCTAACGGATTGCTCACTACCAGCTGACCCTGGGTGGTGAAGTCGTTCTGTCCATCACCATCAAAATCTCCACACAGGCCACATACCTCTCCCTGTACAGCCAAACAATAAAATCAATTACTTTTTTCACATTAAGATAATATTCTATATTAATACTCTTCGGCATAACAAGGAACCCACATTTTCCAGGCATGAATATACTTGCTTGATGTTGACTGACAGAGTTTTTACTTCATTTGTTATGAATATTGTATATTGTATAGTAGTAAATACTTCTTCAGCAATGATAATATACTTTACACCAATACTATTAGTGTCCCAAAGCTTTATAAGTGGTGTAAGAAAATTATCCCCAAAGACGGCTAGACCACAGATGACAAAAAATGATACATCATATAAAAACTTTATCCCTAAACTCTTCCTGTAACAGATTTCAGTCATCATTTAAATAATTACTGTGACTCACGCTGTGCTGTGGTTCCAGGATGATGCGAACAGATGTTTTGCCATCCCACATCACTACCAGTCCAATGGCAGATTCTATCACCAAATACAAGCCAACCTTCCTTATTTTGTACTGAATCTCAGCGCCATGTCCCAGGTCGGCCTCTTCATATTTACCCTTTGATAGTTTGACTTCCATTCGCTGTAATGTAAAAGAGATTTTTTTTTTTTGCTTTCATTGTAAGCAGATTGTTATATATATCTAAAGGGGTTTTTTAGGGGAGTTTTTCCTGTGCCGATGTGAGGGAAGGACAGAGGATGTCGCATGTGCACAGATTGTAAAGCCCTCTGAGGCAAATTTGTAATTTGTGATTCTGGGCTATACAAAATAAACTGAATTGAATTGAATTATATGACATAATTTGATTTAATAATGTTGAATATTTTGCATATCAGGTGTTGGTATGAGGTCTTACCCCCAGCTGGATTCTGACAGTTTTGGAGCATGTGGTGCCTGTAGATCCGCATGGTACATTTTCTGTGATAACTCCAAAGTTGTCCTGTACTGTTTTATTGCCACATTTGTTCTTAAAAGAGAGAGATTTGTTAAACATTTTACTTGTTTTAAATTAGACAGAGACCAGTGATGAAATCAAACTTCAGCTTGACCTTTACTAGTCCACAATGTGTTAAGATCATTAAAAAAAAGATAGAACATAAAGAAAAAGTGTAATTGATCCCTAGATGTGAAGATTATATACTTATCTGCATTTCTCATTCATGTTTTTATTATGACAAGCAGTCATCTTAAAATGAATGTAAGTAAACATACCACATATTGCCTTTCAACTTTGATATTCAAGATCAGCAATAAGTTTTCATAAATGTCATATCTGTGACGTTCAGAGATAAAACCCTATACAACAGTATAAGTTCAGCTCAGATTGTCTGAATTCACTCCCTAATTACTTAATAGTGCACTACATTTACTGTCCGCCATTTTATTTGAGTGTCTGCATTCTGAATACGAAAATTGCAGTTGACTAACTCAAAAGCTTTCAATGATGATGTAAGTAAGTGTATGAAATCTCCATATCCTGCTGGCTATATGAATGAGTGAGGAGAGAGTGATTTCAGATACAGCCTGTCTTTTGGAAGAAGTTGACGTTCTTTTCTTACCTTTACAGCAACATAGGCACAATGTCCTTGAAACCCATATGTTTGCTGGTCAAATGTATTGTAGTGACCACTCCCATAAATAATGCAAGTTCCTTGACATTTTTTTGTACTGCACTCCCAGCTTCCACTTTTGCAGGTACTAGATCAGAAATGGTTAAATATGATACAGTGTTTTGAATACTATGATCCAGTACAACATACAAGAAAATATGATAATATTTATGCAATATTATACGTCTGATTAAGGTCATACCAGATGTTGCACTGGTTAGGGATTTGTGCTCCAGGGGCATAAATATGCCCATCGTGTTGACATGGACATTCATTTTCTTTCACACAGGAACCTTTGCCATCATCAAGGCGGCCACCTGGACACCGACAGCCGGATTCACACTCTGTGGAGTCCTGGGAAAATAGAAAGATCACAGTGATTGAAAATGAGAAACATTACTGATACTATTAAAAATCATTGTTCAAAACTCTCTAGGAACTGCTTTAGAAACGAGTGTAATAATGCAGTGTGTTACATCTTCCACGTAAAATACTGTCCACCATTGAAATCAGGAAACTGACAGATCCTGATATTTAAAACTTTGCACTCACACAATCATCACTGTCCAGATTTAAACAAGTTCGAGCACACTGCTGTCCCAGCTCTCCTGTGGCCGCAGCGGAGCAGTTGAAGAACACTTTTGGAAAAGGGCATGCTGTAACAGAAGAAGAAACTTATTTTATTAAACATATTAATTATCAACAAGACCAGAATCAGTACCAAGTGCTTGTGTTGTGGTAAATAAACAAAAAAAAAAAAACATACTTGATGAGCGGGCTTTCCAAGAATGGCAATGAAGCATTCCATTGGTACACACACTAGAAAAAGATAGCAAAAATACAAGATGAAATGCAACACAAAGGCACTCTAAAGCTATCAATTTAGTCATCTTAAATCATAAATACTGCAAGCATTACACCCATGCGAAATCCTTAGTCTAGACTCATTTAAGTACCAAATTGCATGCAACTGACTCACCAATGGTCATCTTTGATGCTGATTGACTTTCCTGACTTGACGTAGACTTCATTATGGTAGCAGGGACATTTTGCCATGGGAACGCAGATGCCATTTTCATTTAGGTAGAGACCCTCAGAGCAGGAACAGCCATCCACAGGCAAGAAGTCAGAAGTGCAACTTTGCTGCACTGTGCCCAGTGATCTGCAAGTCAACTGGCATCTCTGATGCTTGTAAGAGAAGATCTGAGATGCTGGACAGCTCCTTGTGTATTTATCTGTTTTGTGCACAATGGAGGATGGTTACTTATTAGTTTTATGACTAACTAATGAAAGGGAAGATATTCATTGAACTCAAGTCGCAACACTCAACTTTAGCACAACTTAATGAAAGAAATCCTTACCGCACACATTCCCTCTCCAGTCTGTCAAGGACACTCCCTTTGATGCACAAGCCCGAGCGTAGGAGGAGAAGACGGCACACAAGCAGTCCTCACTCTTCTCACAGTTACAGCTAGCATAAGTACATCGCTGCAGAAGACAGCAAACACTTTTAGAGAATTACAGTCCCATCAAAATGTAATTCAGCAAAAGAGGAACAGGAAGGTTTTGCAGTACCTTGTAGTACATCTCAGGATCCACCACTGAACGGCACTGCGCAAAATCGCTGTCTGGACTCAGTAGCAAGGCGCACCAGTGTTTAGCATACCGCTCTGGAAAAACAATAACTCTTTATGTTAAATGTCTGCTATTATCTTGAACTGTCTAAGTTTTAAGTGTTCAAAGCTGAAGATATATACAACCAATAAAAACAAACAGTTAAATAATAATCAACCAGTGCTTTTTACCGTTTTCCAGACTGAGGGAACAAGGGTCCTCAAGTCTTTCCTCTCTGTCTCGGCACATGAGGTTAGCCTTCCACGAGTTACTAAAAGTCACTGCTGTTCCCTCCACGATCCCCTGAGGAGTCTTCAAGTCATCAGACAGGACCATGTTGTAGTTTCCACATAAACCTGAAGAAACCAAACATTTTAGAATTAAAGTAGAATTTTATCTTAAACTAGTATTATATTGTCTGAAACCATAAAATAGCAAAATGGAAGGTGTCAATCAATATGATGAGAGAACTTTGTTAAATTAAATGAGATAAGACAAACAAATATTATACACTGAGATTTAAGGGTTTGCCTTGTTGTTGACAAATATGAAACTTACCACGTGTCTTTGCTTTGTAGCTTTGGTCCAGGCTGACATAGACTTGCATAACAGGCACATGCTGGATCTGAATTTGCAACCCAAAACTGGTCTGGAGCAAGATGTGAAAGGATGAAGCGTGGAATATGTTGATGTCACCTTTAGATAAACACAAATACAAAAACAGTTTGATCATTGACGTCATTGCATGAATGACACATTACAATTACATGTTTCTTGATGAATTTCTTATTGTGTGACCCACCTGAGTGGTACGGCAAACTGATGGTCTGCATGTTCTGCTTTACTGTACCATCAGAAGTGAACATTAATACCTGAAATATAACAGAGTCAATCATTTGAGTTGTAGTTGCAGATATCAGAGTGAATCTATAAATGACTACAACCTTCTCTCGTGATAGACTTTAACTCACATTGTTTCTGTCGTTGTTCAGCAGGATTTTGAGGCTCTTAAGACAAGTGTCAAATTCTTGATTTGCACAAGGAACCAACTGAACCAGGATGGTGAACTTGGGACTTGCATAATCCTGAAATATACAGAGTGATAGCAATAAAATATATATATAAATACATCTTTTTTTTTCTTTTTTACATCAGCTCCATTACATGGTATATTTCATTGTGCAAAGCTATGGCTCTTTCACCTTGCTTTCCACTTTGGCTAGAGTGTAGTAACAGTCTCCATGGAAGGTGTAGGTTTTCCCGTCAAAGGTAGTTACGTGTGAACCTTCTTCAACTGCACATGTAGCAGGTGTTTGAAGGCTTTCACAAGCCCATCTACCCTCAACACATGTACTGAGACAAGCCACACAAGTCAAGTTAACAATAAAAAATAAACGATTAAGAAACAATTAAATATTAAATAGTATGTTGAAGACATATTTGACATACCATTCCTTTGTGTCCTGTCTGTAGACCTCACCAGAGTTATAGATTTTATTGTGTTTGCACTGACACTCAGATTGAGCAATACACCCTCTCATGGATATATCATCAAACACGGTTCCTGAAGAAAACATGACTAACATTAACATGAAGAACTTAACTGAACTCACAGACTAGGAAATTTAAATCTGAAAGAATCTTTAAGGGTAACAAAAAAATTAAACAGCACTGACCAGGAGGGCAGAAGCAGCCGTCAATTTTGTGGTCCTCACACAGTGAACTTGTGTCTAGATGTGCGCATGTATCCATGCAAGGGGAACCGCTCTCTTCATAAACCATGTTGTATGGGCACTGTTTAGCTGTGAAGATATGGTACAATGAAATAAATTGAGGTAGGTGTGAGTTTGTGTGAATTATTCAACAGTATATGAAGGGGGAAGTGACTTAATAGACCTTTTTTTAAGAGTAGCAAAATGTTTACGTAATCTTTACTACATTATTGTGTTTTTGTTACATTTTAAATCACATCAATTACTATTGAAGTCAGCCAGTAAGCAGACATGTCTGGCCTTTCTTTATGCGGCTTTTAAATGTCTTTTTTGATTTTTTCCTGTATAGAATACAATTAATCGTCTCAGTCCAGAACTGCATGAGAAAATGTTATCATGTTCAGATCGAAACACAGTACCTTTTCTTCAAAGGACTGTTCATTGCTTTAATACTCTCTCAGCCCTGTACTGTATGAAATATAAAGATTGTAAAAAAAAAAAAAAAAAAAAAACAGAGAAGAGAACATACCACAGAACTTAGGTGTCCTCCAGTTGGGAGGCTGCCCTCCTGCGTGTGAACACTGTCGAGAGAACTCAGACAGTGTGCTGCAGACACAAATGTCATTTGTACTATTGGCACAGCCACACATGTCCTGCACACAGGCCTGGATGTAAGGTTCAGGGTTCAGCAGTTTGGTGCAGGAGCTCCAGCGCTCTGAACGCAGCATCTGGTTACAGGTGGTTTGCTAGAAAGAAAAGGAGATAAAGTTACTCTGTACATGCTATCTGAGTATATAGCTAAGTATCTCTATCCCTGACACTAGGTGGTTAATGAACTCACAAACTCCTTGCATGAATCCAGCACAGCCTCCAGTGATTCTTCTTCCTCCTCAAAGGGGTCCTCGCAATCATCGTTTGGACGATGGACTTTCTGTTTGTTTCCAAACTCAATAGGGCTAATTTTGCGACCTGTATTTGATTGTTATTATATTGTCAAATGTCAAAGATACAGTGGATGGTTGAGGAAATGCATTAATACAAGAATGATAAACCATATATACCATTATGAATGAACTCATTATGGACAGAAACACCATTGAAGTCTCCACAGAGTCCACAAGTACGATTCGCATAATCAGCATCCAGTTCAACCTACAATAAAGAAAGAGGCCATGACAATTAAAATAATACTTCAAATAAAGTAAACAAAACACCAGTGAATTGTAATTGCCTCAGAAAATGACATGAATGGAATACGTATTATGATTAAAATTTGATCATTTATATCAGTAACCACATATATATTTATTTTTTTGTAAAGTATAACAAAATAAAGAAAGACAATTGACTGAAAGAAAAGTCTGTAATTAATTTATTCTCAAGAATCATAGGAATTTATTCAAATAAGATACCTAAGAAAAATAATTAACCTGATTGTTTTTCTGGAACAATAATAATTAAAATATCAGCAGTTGTTTTTTAACCAAACATTAAAATAAATCTTCATAAAGGAGTCTTAACTAAATTGTTTGTATTTTACAATATACTCCTTTAAGTCTTTTAAGGAGCTTCATACAATCTACTTTGAGGAGAGTTGTATAGATATATTTCTGCCTGGTATTTCATACCATGACTGCATCGTCACCGTTCCACATGACAGTGATGCCAACTTTAGATTGGAGCTTGATGTAAACAGCATTGTTTTCCAATTGTACCCCTGCATTGTAGTATGGCGTTTTGACACTGGGAAAAAAACATATATTTAAAAAATAACAATGCATAAATATGATAGAACTGAGAAGCACAGTCTTCACAGCTGTACGATGTTTTACTTACGGGACGTCATTCACAGTGATCATGTCCTTGGTGAGGTAGAACATAAGGTCATTGATGGTGACAACCACATGATTGACTTTAGGGTTTCCATCTTTGTCTTTCCTCTTCATGTGCACAGAGAACTCCTGGTAGGACTCGTGGCAATCAGAGACCAGGTTGTACTCACACATACCAGGGAACTGGTAAACGTCACCGTCAAACGTCTTGAAGTGCTCTCTGCCCCATGTGCTGCAGATGCTGCTGACATGGTTGCGAACTGAGAAGAAAACAGTTTGAGTTACTGAATGTTCTGAATGATATTATTCATTAGTTTGTATAAATCAGAATGATCCTTCCAAACAGCATTCAAAATAATGTGAGTTTTACCCAGTCTTGCTTGGACATCGATGTCAATGGTAACAGACAGAGCGAGGAAACACAACCATACGCATCTCCACCTCATTGTTGCTGCTGGGGGCTTGCCGTCACCAAAGAAGGTAATAGTTTAACTGCACTTGACAGCCCTTTATATTGAGATTGCACTTTTTGCTCACGCCTTCATTCTTGGTTTGAACTTAAGTTTTATTGCCAAGACATGGGAAACATGTGCTGAATGGATGTGTGACGCCTTTCACAAGTCCAATATAATCATTCTACATCCTCATCGCTTGATTGAACAAATATGCTCATTGATTAAGAACTTTTATTCGTAGACGGATGGGTGCAATAAAAACTGTTTTGTTGACAGTGTGCACCTTTTATTATATAAAACATGTTCTTTAATAAGTAGTTTCTTCTGGATGAAATTTGTAATATATTAGAGTCAGAGATGAGAGTGCCATGCTGTGACAGATTCATTAAAATTCAACTTTTTAATTATGTGATTAGAACTTAGAAGGCATGATACCTTGATATGAGAACAGTGTTATGATATAGTTAAACAGGAAATATATGTATTTTTTATGATTGGATTATTATCCAACCCTGTCACACCCAGTGTCAGCTGGGAGATGCTTTAGCACGCAACACTGCTCAGGATAGACAGGTATAGATTACTGTCTGACTATGAACAGCCCCAGCGTAAACAATGAAAAATTATACAAGTTAATCTTTACGCTTTACTTTATAATTATATAAAAACAACTAATCATAATGATCACGATAACCAGAAACTGATTGGCACGATGAGTCTCTATGCCCCTGTGCCAAATGCATAACATGTAGTGCAATCTTTCTTAAAGAGCCTGAGAGAACATTTATTTTTTGTTTTGTTTGTGTGGTTTTATTTTATTAATGTTTTATTTATTTAGGATATCTCAATTTTCCAATTCCAAGTTCATTGCTTCTGAAAGGGTGCACTTGCATTGTTATGCTATTATATTATCATTATATCAGTATCAATGAATGGTCTTAAAAGGACAATTATATTGTTTATCGCAATCATTTCTTGGACAATATATCAAACAAAAGTGGTATACATGACATGCCTAAGTAGGGTTTGAAATATATCACTATGCTGTATATTGTAAGCTAATAAAAATGTTATTACCAGTACAGTTTTAGCTACATATTACCTTGAGACAGATAAAGTAATCCCTATTTCCAGTTTCTGTATTTGACCATGTTGAAAATCAATGAACTTTTAAAGACAGTATCAGTCTAAACATGTTTACAGGTCGATCTTATTCACACTGACTTGAGGGAAACAGTCTTTATCAGTTAGACTACTTCTCAATATGATCCTCAGGAAACATTGAAGCAAGTGTTTAAATTCAAACACGTATGTGCTAGACAAATATTAATAACAGGTTGTAACAGGTGAGGTATTAAAGCTCTACTGACAGACTTAGCCTAAACCCTACTGGGCACCGGCTTCTGCTATTACAACAAAACCTGAACACAGTTTAAACAGTGTAGCCACATTTTATTAATATACATTCCTCCAAAATATCCAAATAAAAAGATTGCTTTCAAAACAGTTTCATGAGAAAGGAAATGCGTTCAATTTGTTAGGCTTCAAGAATACACAGAATGCAATCTTGAAGAACTTAATGAACTTGATTCATTAGGCTTGATTACAAGGTAGGGGTTTGCATCTCTCTCTTATAAGATGATCCAATATGTAAGGTGTTCTTCTAATAATAGTAATAATTGCTTGGTAAAACCATAAATTATGTTAAATCCTCTAAAAGCAACAATTCATGCTGTTTTATAATTTTTTTTACTATGGTGCTGACAAGATGCTTTAATGTTACATGGTTTTAATATTACACAATCCTGCAGAAATATGATATTAGTTTAAGATAAAGGCAATGTTTGAATTTAACAAAACAATTTAACATGACAGTAGTTTATCAGGGAACTAATTTGGGATCAGGCTATTGTGTCATTGATTAATGCTTTCTAAAATTGGTAAAATTCACAAGATTTGATTTGACAATGAACAGTGGTTATCAGAAATATTAGGGTTGAAACTGAATTGTAATCCACTTATTCGTAAATCTAAGAATATATTATAGGATACAATGAGATGTCCAAGAAGATGAATTATTCTTTTTTCAAACTGATTTTTGAAACCTAAACTTTCAGAAGAATTCTGTGACATTTCAACTTTTGTAAAAGGTGTGTTATTTAAACCTGAAATGGACAATAGCTGTATATGTATGTAGTTGGGCAATGTCTACCAATAATGAAACCTATATTTACCTCCCCCAAGGGGGTTATGTTTACATCTAGGTTATGTTACGTATAGCACACATGGGCCAACGAAGAACCCATTCATTTTGGAGCGGATCCAAATCACAGGGTGGAGTTGGATACACATTTTTTTTTTTTTAAGTTCCTTAACTTAGCAGGGAAGGATGTGGCCTTGGTGGAGATCTGTGACCTCTCTTCTAGTTACACTTTTAAAATGTTTGTTTTAATACTATCACATCCTTGATTACAGTCATCCTCTACCTGCAGTGACACATGAATACACATGAAACTTGGCATATCAAGGTGCAAACTTTCCAACCCTCTGACAAACCTCTGACAATAACCTAGTGCTGTGGCAGGAACATTTGTTTACATGATTTAAAAGTTGAAACCTCCTTCAGGGAACATATTACCTCAAGTTCAGTAAAATGCGTTTAAACACCAAAGTAATACTAATTGTCTATTCATCAGGAGATGTTTGCACAGAACTTTAGTAATAATTGCAGCTGGTGGGTTGATCTTTTACGTCTCACGCACTTTCAATCTCATGACAACTCTTTACGCATGGTCCATTTGTCTTTTCGTTTCTTGGAAACAAACATTGTTATAAGTAAAGTATTTCATATGTTTTCAAATACCATTTCATTGGAAGCTCCTCCAAGTGCAAACAGTGCTTTGGACCACTCCCACAGGGGGACAGCTGCATGATGAGTGAAGTGTTATTACTGTCTGACAGCAAATACAGTGTTGATTCAGGGAGGACAGGACACTCACCAATTTACCGTCAGACAGTGTTTATTAGAGGCGGGATACCATTTGAGATTTTGTAATCCGTGTTGACATAATGATATTTAACATTCAACACCTCATTTCCCATTAAACAGACTGAAATGACTCTTTAAACAGTGTGTCAGAATACAGCACAGGATTTAAGATGGAGGAATATCAGAAATCTAAACAAAAATGGTCAAAGACAAAAATTTGTTAACATGATTTAAAAGTTGAAAACTCCTTTAGGGAACATATTACTCCAAGTTTTCTGTTGATTGAATTATTGGTTAATTGACTATTCATTCTGTATTTGTGATAATAAAATGGCCAAATGAGACGATAAGTGTGATTTGTGCTTGCAAGAAATGTTCATTAATATTATTTTTGAAATAATTTAAATAATGTTTTGTTTATTCAGAATCTGATTAACAATTGAAAATCAGATCAAATTTATGCTGAAATTTGATCTGGATTACAGTTATAATTATAATTATTATATTTTATATTAAATATATAATATATATAATTATAATATAATTGCTATAATTGCTTATATAATATGTTATAATATAATATATCATTTTATATTATATTTTATATTATATTATTATATTTATTATTATTATTATTATTATTATTATTACAGTCTAGATTACACTTAGCCTAAACACTACTGGGCACCGGCTTCTGCTATTACAACAAAACCTGAACACAGTTTAAACAGTGTAGCCACATTTTATTAATATACATTCCTCCAAAATATCCAAATAAAAAGATTGCTTTCAAAACAGTTTCATGAGAAAGGAAATGCGTTCAATTTGTTAGGCTTCAAGAATACACAGAATGCAATCTTGAAGAACTTAATGAACTTGATTCATTAGGCTTGATTACAAGGTAGGGGTTTGCATCTCTCTCTTATAAGATGATCCAATATGTAAGGTGTTCTTCTAATAATAGTAATAATTGCTTGGTAAAACCATAAATGATGTTAAATCCTCTAAAAGCAACAATTCATGCTGTTTTATAATTTTTTTTACTATGGTGCTGACAAGATGCTTTAATGTTACATGGTTTTAATATTACACAATCCTGCAGAAATATGACATTAGTTTAAGATAAAGGCAATGTTTGAATTTAACAAAACAATTTAACATGACAGTAGTTTATCAGGGAACTAATTTGGGATCAGGCTATTGATTCATTGATTAATGCTTTCTAAAATTGGTAAAATTCATACATTTTTGATACACATATTTATTTTACATGTTCATTAACTTAGTGAGAAAGGATGTGGCCTTGAAGGAGGTCTGTGAGTAGTGTTGTTCCTGTCTGACAGCAAATACAGTGTTGATTTAGGGAGGACAGGACATTCACCAATTCACCGTCAGTTTTTATTAGAGGACACCATTTGAGATTTTGTAATCCGTGTTGACATAATGATATTTAACATTCAACACTATCCTTGTGAGATGGTTTGGTTGAAACAACTAACACTGCATTAAGTGCATTATTAGAAGTGCAATTATTAGCAGCTGATGCTAATGATATTGTCAAAATAAGGGATGTTACTAACAAATATTTTCACTATCCAGTAATGTACTGCTTACTTTTGTAATTAATAATTTGGTCTGTGGTACATGTCACATAAATGTGAAAAATGCCTGTAAACACCCAGAGCCCATGGTAGTGTCTTTGAATTTCTAGTTTTGTCCATTTAACAGTCACAAACCTAAAGAGATAATTTTACTATCAGACTAACAAAACCAGCAAATGTTCATTTTCTAATAAGCTATGCATTTTTGTTTTACTTTTTTTGCATTTAAAAAAACTAGTTGCAGATTAATTTTCTGTTGATTGAGTAAATGATTAATTGACAAATCATTCTTTATTTGTGATAATAAAATGGCCAAATAAGATGATAAGTGTGATTTGTGCTTGCAAGAAATGTTCATTAATATAATTTTTTTCATAATTTGAATGATGTTTTGTTTATTCATCCATCCATCCATCTCCTTCCGCTTATCCGGG
Source organism: Anoplopoma fimbria (assembly GCF_027596085.1). NCBI lineage: Eukaryota > Metazoa > Chordata > Actinopteri > Perciformes > Anoplopomatidae > Anoplopoma > Anoplopoma fimbria. The sequence goes on along the minus strand of NC_072467.1, from coordinate 112,605 downwards.
GCCGGGTTGTGGGGGCAGCAAGCTAAGGAGGGTCCTCCAGACGTCCTTCTCCCCAGCAACACTTTCCAGCTCCTCCTGGGGAACCCCGAGGCGTTCCCAGGCCAGACGAGATATATAATCTCTCCAGCGTGTTCTGGGTCGACCCCGGGGCCTCTTACCAGTTGGACGTGCCTGGAAAACCTCTAAAGGGAGGCGTCCAGGAGGATCCTGATCAGATGCCCGAGCCACCTCAGCTGGCCCCTTTCGACGCGAAGGAGCAGCGGCTCTACTCCGAGCTCCCTCCGGATGTCTGAGCTCCTCACCCTATCTCTAAGGCTGAGCTCCTCACCCTATCTCTAAGGCTGAGCTCCTCACCCTCTCTCTAAGGCTGAGCTCCTCACCCTCTCTCTAAGGCTGAGCTCCTCACCCTCTCTCTAAGGCTGAGCTCCTCACCCTCTCTCTAAGGCTGAGCTCCTCACCCTCTCTCTAAGACTGAGCTCCTCACCCTCTCTCTAAGGCTGAGCTCCTCACCCTCTCTCTAAGGCTGAGCTCCTCACCCTCTCTCTAAGGCTGAGCTCCTCACCCTCTCTCTAAGGCTGAGCTCCTCACCCTCTCTCTAAGGCTGAGCTCCTCACCCTCTCTCTAAGGCTGAGCTCCTCACCCTCTCTCTAAGGCTGAGCTCCTCACCCTCTCTCTAAGGCTGAGCTCCTCACCCTCTCTCTAAGGCTGAGCCCAGCCACCCTACGAAGGAAGCTCATTTCGGCCGCTTGTATTCGCGATCTCATTCTTTCGGTCACTACCCAAAGCTCATGACCATAGGTGAGGGTGACTACCTAAAGCTCATGACCATAGGTGAGGGTGACTACCTAAAGCTCATGACCATAGGTGAGGGTCACTACCTAAAGCTCATGACCATAGGTGAGGGTCACTACCTAAAGCTCATGACCATAGGTGAGGGTTACTACCTAAAGCTCATGACCATAGGTGAGGGTCACTACCTAAAGCTCATGACCATAGGTGAGGGTCATGACCATAGGTAGGGTCACTACCTAAAGCTGACCATGACCATAGGTGAGACCATAGGTGAGGGTTACTACCCAAAGCTCATGACCATAGGTGAGGGTCACTACCCAAAGCTCATGACCATAGGTGAGGGTCACTACCTAAAGCTCATGACCATAGGTGAGGGTTCACTACCATAAAGCTCATGACCATAGGTGAGGGTCACTACCCAAAGCTCATGACCATAGGTGAGGGTCACTACCCAAAGCTCATGACCATAGGTGAGGGTTACTACCCAAAGCTCATGACCATAGGTGAGGGTCACTACCCAAAGCTCATGACCATAGGTGAGGGTCACTACCCAAAGCTCATGACCATAGGTGAGGGTTGGAACGTAGATGGACTGGTAAATCGAGAGCTTTGCCTTTCGGCTCAGCTCCTTCTTCACCACAACGGTCCGGTACAACGCCCGCATCACTGCTGACGCTGCACCGAACCGCCTGTCCATCTCCCGCTCCATTTTACCCTCACTCGTGAATAAGATCCCGAGATACTTGAACTCCCTCGCTTGGGGCAGTGACTCACTCCCAACCCAGAGGGTGCAATTTTTGTTTATTCAGACTCTGATTAACAATTGAAAATCAGATCAAATTAATGATGGGTGAGGATCAGTCTAGATCATTTTTTAGTTCTATCATGTTGAAGATTTGCATATCATAATAAGATTACTGAGGGAAAAAAGCCAAACCGTTCTGTAGTTTAGTAGCTAACTAGCTAGTTATGTAATTTGATTTAGCAGCTACCATTATTAGTATATGCTATATATAGTATATGCCTGATTATTTGTAGGTTTATAGTGAACTAAATTTGTATACACCAAATGTTCTCCTTTAACCTCACCTGTGGAGACAGTTGACATCTCAAAGACAGATATCTCCACACCTTAGCATAAAACCTGAGAAACGGTGTGTGTGTGAATATTAAGGTCACACGGATAGTAAATGTGGCACTGGATTATGGCTAATAAAAAAGATAAATATAGCCTACAACGGTTGCTCCATCCTTTTAACAGGTACCACTGCTGGATGGACCTGTGCAATACAAATACACTGTGCAATTATAGTTACAATAGTTTTCTGTCTGTATATATAATATTTCAGTGATTGTGGATTCTTTACTGTTTTTATTGCTTAAAATTGTTTGCTTGTTTTTCTTTTACTATGTCTCTTGTTTGCTGCTGTAGTCCTGTGGATCCTGTAAACTAATAAAGGATGATCTTATTGTACCTTATTGTATAACCTTGTCCTCTGTAATGCCCCCTACGCACTGCAGGGGGCAGTGTTCGTTTTAACGTGAGGAGTTCTACCAGCACGAAGAAGACTGCGAAGCGTGTCCACTACTCGCGCATGCGCATCCAGTGACTCGCTCTAATGGAGACAAAGTGTTGGAGACAAACATCCATGTTTGAAATGTCGCAGAGAAACATGCAGTGAGATACATCGCATTTACATTTTCACTATGGGTGAGTTGATGTTTAAGAATGTGTTTCAGGACGAGAGAGAGAGAGAGAAGCAGTTTAAATGAATGTACAATGTGTTGAAAGGGTTGGTTAGTGTGAGTAACTAACCAACCCTTTCAGCGGTTAGGTTAAGGGTTGGTTAGTGTGAGTAACTAACCAACCCTTCCAGCGGTTAGGTTAAGGGTTAGGTTAGTGTGAGTAACTAACCAACCCTTTCAGCGGTTAGTCAGTTACTCCATCGAGTCGCTGTTTAACAGTCAGTTGATATCTAGTGAAGTTGATGCTGAAATGAACCTTTTGTGTTTCTCTGTTCCAGACTGTAGAGCTGATGGTGCTGATGGTGCTGAGGAGCTGGAGGATGATGGATCCTCATCTCCAGCTGGACTACAGTCCTCTGCTATGGACAGAAACCCATCTCCACCCCCGGAATCAGCCGGTGCAGAGACCGACGGAGACCTGGACGCAATTGGAGACACTGTTTACAGCAAACACTGGCTGTTCAGCACCCTGACGCGGCTCATTCGTGTTGGTTGGCTCCTAGTACTCACTTATTACTCACTTATTACTCACTTATTACTCACTTATTACTCACTTATTACTCACTTATTACTCACTTATTACTCACTTAGATGTGTCACATTGACGCATGACATAGTTTAGTAGGCACTGTTTCAATCAGTACTCAGTTCACTGCACTTATCCTATTCCTAGTAATTTGTTGCAATTATTGTTTTCGTAGTAATCTGCCTCTGCACTGTACTTTTGCTCTGGTTTATGCTTTAAGATGCTTGTTTAAGAAAGGAGATGCACTGATGACTTCTGGTGACTAGTAGTTCTCTTGAATACCTATGTTGAATACACTTCCTGTAAGTCGCTTTGGATAAAAGCGTCTGCTACATGACTGTAATGTAATGTAATGTAATGTAATGTAATGTAATGTAATGTAATGTAATGTAATGTACTGGAGACCAGCCAATTTAGAGACCACTGATTAGTGGTAATTAAAAAGTTTCTATTCAATTGTTGGAGCATCTTGTCACTCCCTGCTGCACAGTGCCAAATGCACCTAACATTTCTTTATGTTTTGAAAATGTGTCATGTCTTCCAGATGGTCACTGAGCATTCGGAGGTGAACTCTGAAGGTCAGATGCAGCTCCCCGAAGATGATGAGGAAGATCTTTGCAGAGTCTGGGATATGGCAATGGATAAGGTAGAGTTCTTTATTTATGTCCCGTCCGCTATTCATTCTTTGACCGGTCAGGGTTTTATTTGCCACCTTGTGTCCTCTGTTTTATCCCTGTTAAAGGTTGTTATCACTCTAATGTTGCAGCGGGTATAGGCGGGCTTATTTTAAATACTCTATATACTGCTTGGAGGCTTAGTCTATGACAACACATCATCAATTATTAGTTGATTTTATTTTGTATAAATAATCTGAAACTGTAAAGTAACTTACTTTGCCAAATTAATGTAGTGCAGTAAAAAGTAAATTATAGACAGCCAAAATGTTGTGGAATATAAATAATAAAAGGCATTAAATGGAAATACTCAATGTCACGTGGTATTTTTAATAGTAAGTACAATGAAATGGGTTATTTTGGATTTAAGCTTGTAAAAAAACTGTTAAATAATAGAGAGTGTGTATTATGCGGATACTTTTCTATTTTGTTGTAGTTAATGACACACCTTTACAAAATTTACATCAGGAAAATAGAAATTAAACATGATCTAAGCAAAGTAATACTACATTCTGAAATCACAATATTTAACCACAATGTATTAAATAAGCTGCTGGTGTCTTCGTGTCTGCCATTAATAAAGCATTATCAATTAATTAAATCCTACAGTGGGCAGTTTATTAGGACTACCTAACTACAACTGATGTAGTCTTAGAAAAAGTCCTGCAATAAATCCCCGTTTATGAAGGTCATACTCAGTTTTTGTTGAGAGGTGTTAATTACCAACAGCAACGCTTGTGTTGTTTAATTTTATGATCACTGGAGGATGAAGTTTGTGGGGCTGTTACATTGTAAAGCATTATACTGACGGGTGTTTCTGTCCACCCTCATTCATATCAATTGGGTGGACAAAATGATAGAAACACCTCAGTATTATGCAACACAAACTAAACCTTCCATAATGACCATTAAGTTGAATCAACACTTTTAGTGATTTACAAATTAATGTTTATTCCCCAACTGTGTAGGATGTGGCTGGTTTTCTGCAGGAATTCAAAGCTACGGATATCCTTCTTGGGGTGATAGCCAAATCTCGTTGTCCACGTCTCACAGTGAGTGAAATACTTTCCAGTTCATACATTCTGTGTCAAACTATAATCCTATATTATGTATTTCATATTTGATCTTTGATAATTCCCATGAACAGTCATAAATTGTTCTTTTGTTTCTCTAGGAAATATGTGTGGGAATCCTTGGAAACATTGCCTGCTTTCCTGACACTTGTCTGACTCTTAGCCAAAATGAAGACTTAGGGTGGGTAAAAGTCATCATGTGTCATATTTGTAATAGATTTTGTTCACTGTTGTGTTTTCAACTAATTAATGCAACTCCCTCTGTGTCCACAGTGCTGTGCTGTTGCTTCTGCTTGGAGATACAGATCCTCCAACCCTTCTGGAAACAAGCAGGTTTGCGTTTGCTGTTCTGCAGACATGTGAGACACAAAGACCCAGAGAGAGAAGTCTTAATCTTTTGTGATGATGTTTGCAGATTGCTGTTGACCTGCGTCTCTCAGAAAGATGTCTGCTCCCTGTGGCTTCAGCGAATACGTCAGCAGACGTCCGTGCGCTGCAACCTCTTTTTCATCATGTGCAGTTCTACAAACGGTACCATGATTTTACTCTCTCTTTTTTAATAAGCTGATGATATGTTACTTGTGTAGAAAAAGGAAATATCTGTTTGACATACCAAGATGACTTACAATAAGTCAAAGTCCCTGTAAGCTGTTTATCTTAAAGGCTGCCTATGGAGTTTCTGACCCGTAGTAATGCTGAATGGAAACAGTGCTGGATTTGAAATACTAATAATATTGAATTGGCTTTGAAAATTATTTTTGACCATGGAAATGCATTCAGCACATTCGGTATACCCCATAGATACACTCAATGCCTTTTTGGTGATTTACACTTAATGTAAACATTACTTTGGTTTGTTTACAGCAAGAAAACTCCACAAGGCTCCTTTAACTACTTCCCTATTGTCTGCTTTCTAAAATGGTAATAATAATAATTAATAACCTTTGTGTTTTGCAGCTGACCTGCTTGAGAAGGTTGGAGAGCTGCTTGACAAACTGTTTGACCTTGATGAAGATCTGATGAAGAGTTGGATCACAGCTCAAAATAGTGAGGAGGAGGAGGAGGATGATGGTCAAAGCCATCTGGATGTGGCCTCATGTCTTCTCGAGGCAGCCAAGCAGCTTAGGTAAACACATGGTACTTATGATGTGGATGATTTATTAAGTTGATGCTCAGTATTCAACAGTATCAAATGTCTTTCACAGATCAGAGAGTCAGAACGGCTTAGAGGTTTACCTTCACGCCCTCCAACTCCTCACCACCATAGATGAGGGCATCCAGACTTTAGGTAAGAGCAATCAACACAGTTTTAGCAAACCACTACAGAGGTCTAAGGTTGACACCATACTTCTTAAATCAGTAAAATGTAACAGAAGATTAAAGTAACCTCTCAAAAGACAACACATTGTTGAATTGTGTCTTCCAGCTGCCCCTGATGGACCCGGCAAAGCCGTGTGGGACTTTGTCCACGACGTTGTGTGTGAGGACCTCTGCCAGCCATCTGATCTTCCCGTTGTCCTGCAAGAGCAGAAGAGCATTTTGGTTCAGGCGTTTGCTGTGCTGCAGGCTCTTCATAGGTGCCAGGATCAGTGGCTCAGCAAAAGTGACACAAGTAAGTTTTGTAGCAGAATGACATCGGCCCTGAGATGTGCCTTATTGAATGCATGTCGAATAGTAAATGTTGATTTAGTGTTAGCTGTAGACAGGCCCCTCAAAAGGTCTAGTGAATGGGACCTCCCCAAATCTGTTTCATTCATATCAACACATGAGCATGCTCTCCCTCTTCAATTTAACACATACATGGAAACTCAGAGAGACTTACTCACGCATAGCATGGCAAGGAAATTATTTGAATAGATCAGGTCATGTGACCGGCAGCAAAAGGTTGTTTTTTTTGTTCGCAGTGGTTTCGCACATAAACGAAAAAGACTCAATATTCAGGAGAGGGGTTTTCATTATGAAACAGGCTACACTTTCTTAAAGTAAAAAAACAAACAAAGGCTTACTCTTTCTTGTTTTAATAAGTAATGGTGACTATTTTGAGGCTGGGCCCAAACCCCCCCCCCCCCCCCTTTATAGGCTTCCCTGGCTGTAGAATATCTGGTATTTGAAATAGATGTAATTTAATGATATAATAGTAATTTTCTAAGCTGGCCGTCAGGATCGTGACTGAAGCTAATAAAGGCATTTAAAAAAATAAGTTTGCATCATGCAGGGAAAAGTCAAATAAAAATATAATGGCGATGTAAGCTCAGTGTTTTGTCATAATACCGTTTGTCTTTTGACTCCAGGTCTTCCCCTTATTGGAACCGTCTTGCGCGTGCTTCAGTACCACAGTGAGGACAAAGATGACGGTGCCAGTAAAGAAGACACAAAAGATGAACAGCTACAGACTCTGGCAGAGATCACAGCTGAGTTTCTAGCTGACATCTGCATTCAGATTCCCAAGGTAATAATACCAAAGTAACTCTTGATAACTTTCCTGTTGATTCATATTGTTTTACTGAGATTCTTAAATGTGAACCAGAGGGCTTCTTCTCCTTCGTAGGACACCGTTGCAGATTTGATGAAGAAAGGTTACCTAACAGAGAAGACGGCTCTCACAGCTGCAGGCTGTTTAGTTACAAACTATAAGACTTCAGTAAGTGATTTCTCCAAAATGGTTTAAGTTTGATCAGATATGTATCACATTCAAGTATGGAGCAACTACAGTCACCCTGTCTGTTCATTGTTTATTTTAAAAGTGTCAGGAAAACAAGGTTTAAACTTTCCACTTAGTATTAAATTATGCATTATCATTTTATGTTATTACTGTTGATATGATTAGTTAAAAAAAGTAAATCCACAGAAAATGATATATTAATTACTATTAATGTAAGGCCCATATTCATTACAAATAACAGATGGTTGGTTGAAGCTTCGTCGCAGCTTTCTTCAGCTTTATGTATTTAAAATATCAGGCTAGTTTTAAACATGTTATAGACTTGTCTACAAATACATTAATTGATTCAAGTTAATTACACCTTGAATTTTCTCTAATAGCCTAATCCTGTGCAACCCGCTGTCCGTGGTGCTATTGTATTATAAAAGGGTTTAGGATTTATTTTAGAGCTTGTTTCAGGTAAGACGTGTGATGGACTGTCGGCTGCTATCGACCACCAGCTCCAGTGGAAAATAAACATTATCTTTCCATCCCGCCCTTCTTCCTCTTGTGCAGTTTCAGCACCTGCAGTCCATGCTGTCAGAGACTGATCCCCAAATGGCAGACATGGTGAGGAAACAGTTTCCTGTCTGAGCAAACCAGCAGATCAGTGTTCAGCACTCATCCAGACTCTCATCACTGCTTTTTATAGCAGACTCTATTTCCCCTCCAAAGATCCCGCTTCATGTCCTATTTTTGGATTTCCATTGGAAAGTCTAAACTAGGATGTCACACCATTGTGAGTGACGGACAGCGTGACAGAGACTGTATATTGGAGCCACACTTCGCTGAATTCAATTGTGTTTCTGTTTAAAGGTTTTTTATTTTGTGAATGCTATTTTTGTATTAAACAATTTACAGTCTTTTCATAAAAAATATCTTTCTTGTTTGTGATTTACTGCTCTTACCAAAGTCCTCGCTGACAAAAAGCATTTTTGGCATTTATATTTTTATTGTTTTTAAAGAAAGGGTTAGTACAAAGCAGCCAGACACCTTTTATTAAATTTCTGGAAAAGAAAAAAGATTGCCTAAAATAAGGTTAAATAAATTCAAATTAGTAGCACATCCAGAGTCAAAGTTTCAGTCCACAATTAAATGAGAAGAAAACATCTCACAGGAAATGAATGGCTTTGCTTGAAATCTAAACAAACAAAATAATCTCCATTGATCTTTACATAGGCCCATAAAAGGCCTCAGCAGGAAGTCCCATCTTCTGGGCATCCAAAGATCATTTAAATTGAACAATACCAAACTAATAAAGTGAAGATTTGATTTCAATATTTTACATTTCATGATAAAAATGCATACAAAATAAATCTATACTATTTATTTATATGTTTTGATGATTACAGTTTTCTGCTGCACCTTTCTTTTGTCCATCAATGTCTCTGTTGGACATAGACCATCAGTCTTCACTGCATCTTCGCCACAAGGGCCATTTTTAACAAAATTTTAGCAAGGACAATAATCCTAATGTTTTTATAATTAAATGCATCCATCAACGTATATCAATGTATATATTATTATTTCTTCCTTTTTCTTGTATGATACAAATGTAAAAACATTTATAAACTGAAATGGCATTGACTGTGTATTGAGTCACCTTTCAAAGCATATGAGTAATGGTACCAATGCTGATGACAACATCAAGTGTTTACCAGAGGGTGACAGTCACTCGGTAACGACAATAAAATTAGATGAAAGGCTCGAGCCTGGCAACAATAATCTCATTTGGTTTCCAAATGCACCATTTCGCCCACTCATGGAGAAGAGCAGGACAACCTGCATGCTTACGAAGGCTCTGTGAATATAGCAGCTTTTTAATTAAAGCTTGGATTGATATGTAGAACACTCTTTCTAATGGAAATCCCTGGATGGTCAGAGCGCATGAGAGAGATCACCCTATGGGAAAAAAACCCAACCCTGTCTTTTTAATCCTTCTACCCCTGGACACGATCTGAACCTTGACTAGACTTGTGATGCACATAGGTGGCCGGTGCCTTGATCTGCGAGTCATGTCCCGTTTGTGCTGTAAATGGTTAGAATGATGCAGATGTAGTCATGCTTGGCCTTTCAAGATTGCTTGTGGCCAGTGACTTGCACTTTGCTGGGTGCTGCGTCTTCAGGCCTCGCTGCCAGGCGTGTTATGTCACAGAGATCAGGTTGAAGCCCAGATGTTTCCTGCTGCCCTGCCAAACTTCATTGTCAGTCTGCCTGTCTTCACTGCAGCTTGATATGATCTGACTCCATGCACACGACAGGTCGGTGCTCTATACACTTCAAAGGCGCTGAGGCATGTCAGGCCTGACTGACGCTGATGCTAGATGTCAGTTACTTATATTTCTGTTTACCTTCCCCCACTCGACTCGCTGTTCTTTTAAATGACCTGACATTTTGCCATTAAGTGAAAAAATTCCTTCTAGTTTTGTCTCTCATTGTGTGAAAATTCATATTTGGCACAAGTCCTTCTGTAACCTGGAAAGAATATTGCACAAATGTTTACATGACATACCCATGAAATGGATAAATGTATATGATTTTGAGCATTCGTAAAGGGATTTACAGATTTACTTGTGTAAAAAAAATAAAGAAATTGGACAACCTTAACCTTTGGTCAAGTGGGATTTAGAAGCAGTGAAAGTAATTGAACTGGAACACAGTCTATTATTCAACATGAGCAGAATGTTTTCTCGGGTCATTACATGTTTCTGCTAAGACTATTCTTGTATCTTTTATCAGGAGATCGGGACTAACCTTCAAATTTATGTATATTTTGTCAAGGCTGGATGATCTTAATGAAGCCCTCTTGAGTGTGTAAAATGGCCCTAACACTGATCTAGTACCTGTTGCTGGGCGAGCGGGAGGGATAATGAAGGGATGAAGAATGCATGTGCAGTGTCACGTCCGCTTTGATTTCAAGGCCTGGCCCATTCAGAACCACCTGGTCAAGACATGTTAATAAAGACGCATGATGCTATTCGGTGCAATCAAAGCCCTCTTCAGCTCATTTCCTGAGTTCCTCTGGCTTTCTATCTCTTGTCAACAGAATCACAATGAAACTTTCCCCCTCGTGGTCCCTGAATATCAAAGACACTGACGTCTCCTGCTCGCATAAAGCAATGCGCTGACGTTGGTGTTTGCATTTGCCTTAACTTCCTATTCTGCTTCTTCAACCACCTTATCTGTCAGGACGATGTTATGATAAACTGGACAGCAAGGATGCTATACAGTGTACAATCTCTGTCAATGGCAGTGCAACATATTTCTCACATTGTCACCAATGCAATCTCATATATGCCGAGGTAGAAAGGTTGTATATCAACGAATATCATTAAACATCCTGAAATCAATAACAGTGTGGATTAAAAACTTTAATATCCTGCTTTAATTATTGTTCATACACAAATAAAGAAAAAGTGCAATGAAGACTTCTTAACTTATTAAACTATTTCATTTTTTATCGAGTGAGTGTGAAAGATTTATACATGTGATCATATTTTGATCTATTAATATACATTTATGTCTGCAGTTATGTTGGTCTGACATCTTAGATCATATTTTATATTTAAAAGCCTTAAACTGCTTCCCTCAGTGTGTAAGAGATAAGCAATAGTCCTTTTAAATGTCACAACCTGGAAGTTTGAAAAAACTCTAATAAAGTTATACTGCCTAATTAATTACATTTAATTAGATAGAAAAAATGTAAAACTGATTATATTATTTAAATGCAAAGACTTTCAGTGACCTCTTTTAAATCTTTATCATTTTAAATGTGGCAGGTGTTTACGGGCGCTGCTCTATCCTGTCCTGTCCTTGTGTACCGTTGACGCCTGTCACCAAGCGGCATATGCTCTTGTTTGTTCTGCAATGACAGAATTGAAGCTAATTAAAGAGACGTAGTGTTGCCACAGGAAGTGTACGCAAGCAGACCATTCACTGCTCTGATTAGTTAGTTGATCAAACAAGGTTCAGGATCAGGAGAAAGACTGTAACTCTATTGACCAAGTGCTGTTAGAAGACCTTGAATTCTCTGGAAATTCAAATAACACCAGTTTGGAGTGGAAAAGGAGACAACGTCCCAATCAAGTAATACCAATAAGACTTTTCTTCAGTAGAAGTTGTTTTTTACAGACAGATGCCATTGGAATTACTATCATGGATTGATTTGTGCATTAATGTTACAGCATGTTAACTGTTATCTTTGCATAGGTTTGATGAGATTAGAATGCATTAAAGATATATACTTGAGTCAGTGTTTAAATGATTATAGCTTCATGTTATATTAGTTTGGCATTGGCTAATTTTAGTGTTTTGCAGGTTTGTATTTCAATAAAGAACAAATTGAATTGGTAGCTTTTCAATTTTGATTCACTTGTTAAGTTTTTTTTTCTTACTTATATTATACCAGACCTCTTTGGTGTGTTTTCTGTGCTGGGGTAACACTTAATTTTGGATGTGTAACTGTTACTGACATAAAAGCAAAATTACCGAGTTGTAAATATTTATATGAATAGAATTGACACAGAAAGTGTGCATTACTTTAGCTGTTGATTTCTTATACACAACATATGGTGGCTTGACACAGACAACACAAGTATAATTATTATTTTAGCATTTATGTTTCTCCCAAATGCCCAGGGAGCTGTAGTGCAGTTTTAATACATCCTAATGCTCATGTTGTTTCTTAATAGTTTCTTAGTACGAGGGGTGAGATTAGCCAGAGAGATCTCTTGCAGCTTGATGCTCAGACACTGTGAGTAAATCCCTCTGATTGAAGTGAACATAACTGGGACAGACTGGAAGACATAGTGAAGCCCTCACGCTCTCAGACATGTCTGACAAACGTGCTAGGAATTAATAATTGTAACTTATTCCTGTTCCTTCAGTTTGGTTGCCCTTCAACAGCCTTTCCATGACTGTTTTTTCAAAAAATGAGTTTACGTTTCAGTAATGACGTGTGTGGATGCGTTGAGTACTCTCATTGACTGCAATAGATCATATAGATAAGATAAGATAAGATAAGATAATCCTTTATTAGTCCTGCAGCGGGGAAATTTACAATATAGAGCCTCATCAGGAGGAGCATGAAAGCAATACTAAGGATTACTGAGTTCAGCTATAACTAAGGAAAATTACTATAAAGTTTAGAGTACATGCACATGTATTTTGATAAATATACAGAAAATGTTTTAAAGAAAATATTTAAATACTGCCTTACGTTGAACCTTTTGCAAATGTATGTTTTGCACAATTTATAGAATAAAATGTGGAAGTTCACTCTGCTATCAAATAGAAAGACGACTGGGTTCTAGAATATATTTTTTTATTTTTTTATTAATGGCTGAGTTCAGATTTGAAGCTGGTTGGAGACCACTATCCACATAAGGTCAGGCCAGGAAAGCAAACCACAATGAGCCATTTTATTCATGTTGCACTCTCCGCACCTTGTCAAGGTACTCGATGGCTTAAAGCATCTCAAAGCCCCTGCGTAAATTACCTTCTGAAAAGCGGAGCAGACGAGTAACCAGCCATATCACATTATTGATAAGAGTCAGTACTGACAGTTTAAACATACCTTTATCTAGTATTAAGATAATATAGTGAGTGTGCTGCAGAAAATATCAGTTAGCAGATAAAATGCATGATTTATTAACCTGGGTGCCTCTGACTCCGACATTGAATGAAGAAGATCTGATCCAGGAGCTGTCAAGACACAAGGAGATCAAAGATGTGGCCAGAGCATGTGCATCATAAAAGAGCTGTCTGTGAAAATGTATTAATAAATGGATTTGGATGTGCTTGCTGTTGCTGTGTAGGTGCTTAATGAAAGGAACCATTCATTACTGAATCATGAACAAAACCGTGGCCATACCATTCAGTAGGCTTTGTCCGTTCCCTTGCCTTTTCTCTCCTCTTGGTATATAAGCAAGCAACAATTCAAGGAGAAACATGTATTAGTCACAGGATACATATGTGTATAAGGTTCACAATGCTCTTTGTATTTGCTTTAGGCAGCAGCAGCTTATACTACTTGTGAGATCCACTGAAGTATTTTAGTGTAAATGGACGGCTTCAGAACTACAAAGAGTGTTTGTCTGAATTAAAGAAGTATTTTCTTGCCTTGTGCAGGACCAGTAGCTGGGACAATAACTAAAGATGTTATACTACACTGAATTTCACTGTGATTGTAGTTTTCTTTGATGCTATTACCAAAGCTGACCTTTCAACTGTACAAATTATGCATTGTTCATGTGTTGTGTTTTGTAGCTCAGGCAGCGTATATTCTGTTTGCCCACTGAAGCAGAACTGTTTGCCTTCTGTAGGTGGAGGTAATAAAGAGCTTAAGCTAACAGTCGGGTAAACATGTTCACTCATGTAATGTTAAACGGGGTTACTTAATGAGCAATGCAAACTACATTTAGTTGCTGTAAGGCTGATGTTTCCGTTAATAGGAATTGTGTGAGCCATGTGTGTTTAAATGGCCGAATCCAGTGTTTCCAAAACTTTTTTGGGGGGAATCCACTTTTTAAAATCCCAAACCAGCGTGACCAAATTCACAATAGGCCTTAACTATAAATCTTGAGAAGAGGATCATAAATGTTCATGACCATTATTACTGCAAATTCTGCATCACTTTATATTATCTTGAACAGGTAAACCAGCCATTTCAAAGACAAATACGTTTGTCAGACCACAACTTTGTTTTGAATTTGAATGTGTATGTATGTGAACCCTACATATAAAAATACTTTATTTATTCATTTACGTGCAGTAAACACGCTCTGATCATTTCCTCTCATCAGTTAAACAAACTGAATGTATTCTAGCCTTTCATATTAGCTTAAATGTTCTAAGTAGGCTACAAATATCAGAACAATACAGACCTTAAAGCTTCCTCATGTGGCTCAAAGGTACTGTAGATATAAATGTTGAATTAAAGAAATAAAATCTCCTGCGTCCCAGATGTGGGTCCAGACTCAGTGTTTGGGACTGTATGCCCACAAAATGAGTTTACAGCGCTTCACTATTCTGTAACACGGCTGCAAAATGAAAGCTTGGCCTTGCTACAGCTCTAACACAACATCTGAGAGCAGATCTGGATTCAGTTTCAGAGAGGAGGAAGTTCCCTTCACTGCCTCCTTTGTTGTGTAAAGCATCTGTCCATGTCACGAGTGACACAGGCCAGGACCACCTCAGACAAACAGCATGTGCATCAGCCACATGCATCACTGCACCAGAGCTGTGTGGAGCTGAAGGTACCGGCTGACAGACAAAGACGGCTCACCTGCCCTACTTGTGAGGTGACCGAAGCTTAGAGAGAACAGTGGTCTTATCTGTTTTAAGTAATGAAGCCTCTTTAAGTTCAGTAGCTTTTTCCACTGATTGTGTTGATCTTATTAAAAGGCTCATGGTGTTAAAGGCAGGAAAACATGCAGGTTATTTGTGTTATGTGCACGGGAACCCAGAGGTGCTTACAGTGCAGAGGATTTTGAAAGGGGGGCATGTTTGGTTCACTGTATAATGAGGTGGGTGGGCTATACTTGAATCCTCTTAAACCTTGACCTCTTTCTCTTTCTTGTCTCAAGGTATCAACAAACAGGGAGAATGAGGAGCAAATGTTTTCAATGACACTATATGATGGCACATTTATCCATATTTGGTTTTATGGTTAAATGCTTGCAGATGAGTCTAACATAACAAAACATAACAATACATCCTGCTTTATAATCTTTTCATGACGAGTGTTTTCTCAAACACATTGAAATATGAAAAAACAAAACTGTTCAATCTGTTTTTTTATATTCTTTCAGTAATATCAGGATGTATGATTCATCTTATTGAAGCTGTTTCAGGCATTTACTTGAAATGAAAGAAAGTCCTTTTCCCTGATGACGTGGGCCTCTCTTCTTCCATTTGCTGCTGTGGGAGATTATTGCCCCCTCCTCTTCCTCTTCCTCCTTAAATAGCACAGCGCGCTGCTTCTCGGGGTAGACATCCCACTTTACAAAGCGGGGATTATTAAGAGAACTCACCTGTAAGAATACATAAAAAGGCAAATCATCTAGCAGCTCTTTAACATGTACTCAAACAAAAACGAAGGACCACGTCGAGGAAGATCTTTCGACTCCATCAACATTGGCTATGAAGAAAAACTGCTGAACAATGAGGTAAGACAACCAATGCATTGAGATATTCCAAGACTACTTTTTCACATCGGCTCGGTTTGTCTTAATAAATAAGCCTTCACTTTGTCGTTTTAGTGTCATTTGCGTCAAAGGATTTACAGGTTTCATAATTTGTCATTAGAGATTCATTCTCATTCTGTATATCATTCACAGTAAAAGACAGAAGAGATAAAAGATAAACCTGCATAAGCTGTTGTGTCTCCATTGCGCACTAGAACAAGGACACTGACAGGAGACATTTTCTAAAACGATGTTGAAAGTAGTTATTTATAAAAAAAAGTAAAATAATTCTATTATGCTATATTCGTTGCAAAAATTAACGCTCAACAAAAAAAGGGGACAATAACCAAAAATACACCAAATAATGATGTTATTGAACAAGAGGCACCAACGACCTGAAGCTTCAGCAGGCAGACTGTGTGACCTTCACCTACTATAGTTTATACATCTTAAACACAGGACTCTTTCTCAATTTCAGGACTGTAATGCTGCACGAATTGATGGAGAGAATAAATCACAATGGGGAAAAATATGATCATTTAGAATAAGCACATGAACTTTTCTGTGTATGTTAAAAACATTCTAAAGCTGTGTCTAAGTTACATTTATAAATCTGACACCAATGAAGGGGAGATAACTACTGGACGAGGAACAGTGATTACACGCTGGTGTCTGCTGGGATCCAGTGCAGCTGATAGGCTTCCCTGCACTGGGATCCAGTGCAGCTGATAGGCTTCCCTGCACTGGGATCCTTCCCTGCTGACTAGATGAGATTGCTCTAAGGCGATTCTTTGAGACAGAGACTTGTTCATCTTCGTTAAACCGAGACGCAGAGAGCTGGCCCCGGGGAGCGTCCTGCTCCAGTCCCCATACACCAATGCTTTCAGGGATACTACCGAAAAGGGTCCACCGAAAAGTGGTCTGCTGCGCCGTCTACACAATGCTGGAGAGGCGCACTATGGTAGGCAGAAACTGCTTAAATTAAAACATTAACATTAAATTTAACACTTAACAGATGTATTCCTATTCCAAAATCCGTTTTATCCAGATGTGTGATATAATATTTCGAAAGTGTGCTTGTAGTTAAACGATAGGAATATAATATAGTGTCTGATGTGACAGATTCTCTCTGTCCTGCCTCTAACATGGAATGCAGGATTACAGCCGTGCGTCAACGTGAGCGCTGTTCAAGGTGCTGAAACACAGCAGAGGGGTTGGTCCGGACACTAATCTCAGCCCTGTGATATGTAACTAATCTCTAGGAATGTAAAGAATCAACCCATGCTTCTTTTTCAGGGTTACAGAATTATTCTGCAGCAGTTCTCTGTGACTTTGACCCTACTTACTACTTGTTGAGGGTGTTTCATGTTCAGAATAAGATGTTCTTTTGGATGGATAGAGACGCTCTTAAGTGATTAGAAGTTGTGCATTCACGTCATTACCTTCCCTGAGCTGTGGTTCAGTCACGAGGGGGAAAGCCATTGTGTGTCATTGACTCAAGTTAACCACACTATGTAACAGTGCATTGTTGTTTAATTGCAATGTTGAAGGGTTACTAAAACTAAGCAGTACAGAATATGCTAATAAAAAGCTGGTTTCACACTACTGTTAATGCAGGTGCCGCATTTCTTATAGGAGTTCTCTGTTTGCAATACATTCTTTACTTTTAGGGGCTAAGGTTAACTATAAAAGTGGAATTTCCAATAATTTTAGGTGAAATTTAATAATCACATATACATTTAAAAAGTTGGTAAGAGTTGAATATCTCCTAACATGACCACCAGAGGAGAGCCACTGTTGGTTGTTGAATGAGGGTGATTTCTTGCGGTTACAATAATGAAAATCTGTGTTTCATTACTGTTTTCAGATAAACAAATCAACCTTCACAAAAATTGAAGAAAACACTGAAAAGAAGAATACATCAGAGAAAGGGAAAGCGACAATCATCTTTTCTCTCAAGAATGAAGTGGGAGGACTAGTTAAGGCGCTCAAACTCTTCCAGGTATGCACAAAGTTTTTATAATCATGGTTCTTGTTCCTATTAATGTTTTAATTTGGAATACAGTAACTGCAGTATACAACAGCAAACATATAATATATATGTCTACCAGTAACTTATTGATTCATCAAACTGATAATAAAGCAACCGCTGATAAGTTAAGAATGATTCTCCATGTTTCTTGCAGGAAAACCATGTCAACCTTGTACACATAGAGTCCAGAAAATCCAAACGACGCAACTCTGAGTTTGAAATTTTTGTGGACTGCGACAGCAACCACGAACAACTGAATGAAATAATCCAGCTGCTCAGAAAGCATGTGAACGTGGTGGATATGGAGCCTCCAGATAACTCCTGTCTCGATGAGGAAGGTAAATGAAATCCTGCAGATATCGTATTAAAAATATATCATATTTGACCGTATTATCAGCAAACAACTAATTTCTCTCTTTCTCTCCTCAGATATGTATAATGTACCTTGGTTCCCAAAGAAGATTTCAGACTTGGACAAGTGTGCTAACCGTGTCCTGATGTATGGCTCTGAGTTGGATGCTGATCATCCGGTATGTAGGCAAAATTCAGATAACTTGTTGACTTGAAAATGCAAACTCAATTCATTCAATTAATGCATTCTCATTTCCTTCTATGTTCCTCTCCATCAGGGTTTCAAAGACAACGTCTACCGCAAAAGGCGAAAGTACTTTGCTGATCTCGCGATGGCCTACAAACAGTGAGTAATTGCTGCATATTTCACTGGTTCTCTTTGAAAATCCTGGCTTTTACTTGATATTCATGGCATTATTTTCTCTTGCTGCAGTGGGGATCCCATTCCTCGTATTGAGTTCACAGAGGAGGAAGTGAAGACCTGGGGAGTTGTGTACAGAGAGCTCAACAAGTTGTACCCGACCCACGCCTGCCGGGAATACTTGAAGAACCTGCCACTGCTGTCCAAATACTGTGAATTTCGGGAGGACAACATCCCTCAGCTGGAAGACGTGTCACGCTTCCTCAAGGGTAGGTTTAAAAAAAATTTAAAAAAAATTTAAATGTCATTTTTATAAATCTTTTCAGCTTTGTATATGTAGTCACACACTCATCTGCCTTTTAAATGTCTTATCTTATCAGAACGCAGTGGATTCACCATCAGGCCTGTGGCTGGTTATCTGTCCCCTCGGGACTTCCTCGCTGGTTTGGCCTTCCGGGTTTTCCATTGTACCCAGTATGTGCGGCACAGCTCTGACCCCTTATACACCCCAGAGCCGTGAGTGATATGCAGCACTATAGTTAGAAAAGAGGTTGTCAATATTCATTATAAAGCTATGGGTCCTCACATTTGTTCATCTTTCATTAACAAGGGACACATGCCATGAGTTGCTGGGTCACGTCCCCCTGCTAGCAGAGCCCAGTTTTGCCCAGTTTTCTCAGGAGATTGGTCTTGCGTCACTCGGGGCCTCAGATGACTCAGTTCAGAAACTCGCCACAGTGAGTGACACTGATCAAATTTAATTTAATTTCATATTCTCCTTTTTTTAAATGTAGAATAATTGGCATAATAGTTTTATCGACTCTTATGTTACAGTGCTATTTCTTTACGGTGGAGTTTGGCCTATGCAAGCAAGAAGGGCAGCTGCGAGCATATGGAGCGGGACTGCTATCATCTATAAGTGAGCTTAAGGTAAAACATTTGGACCATACTGTAAACATGTTAACAGATCTTTTCCAATTATATTGCTCATAAATGTACTTATCATATGGAAAAGTGCCAGCTGTATATTATCTACACACCATACTTCTAAGCAGCCAAACCCATTCAATAATTATATTAAACAAATGTTAAAGTCATAATACAGGTCTGGCAATATTTTAACATTTTAATCCTAAAGTGTCCCTTAGAATTTCTAACTTGATAACAGACTACATTTTTTTCTCTATTAGAACTACTCTGATTTGCATTTAATCAAATGACACAAATGTGTGCTAGTGTTTACGCACAATGGTTGCAACATCTGAACTGTGTTTCTCTATTTCAGCATGCACTATCTGGCAATGCAAGGATAATGCCCTTTGACCCCAAAGTCACATCCAAACAAGAATGCATCATCACAACATTTCAGGATGTCTATTTTGTGTCAGACAGCTTTGAGGAGGCCAAAGTCAAGATGAGGTGAGCTCAGAAGTTAAACATTATATATGTTAATAATGATATGAGTACAAGAAAAATGATCTAAATATCCACTACAGATAATTCAATAATGATATTATGGTCATTTCAGGGAGTTTGCCAAGACCATCAAGCGTCCCTTCACAGTCCGATACAACCCTTACACCCAGAGTGTGGATGTGCTGAAAGACACTCCCAGCATCAACAGCGTGGTGGAGGAGCTTCGGCACGAGCTTGACATTGTCGGTGACGCCCTCAGCCGGCTGAACAAGCAGCTGGGTATCTGACGGCCCGCATTCCAGTTGAAGTCATCCACCTTCAGTCCATCATTGTTCGCTGTGTAACCCCAAAGCACCACTGTAGAGATACTGCTTGTGTATCGCCCTTCGTCAGTACAATGATTGTGCACTTCTTTTGTTAAAACCCTCCATTGTCCCCACTACAAGGTGTAATGCTTATTCAATTAACAGAGGCACATTTTATGTTTAGCCACTGACATCAGTAAATTGCACAAACCCAAGGAGCTGCTGGACCCCAGACACTGTTTTTGCTTCAGTTGTTTGTTGTCAGTTGTGCTTTGGCCCGGTCGGCTTCTGAATTGCAAACAGTCATCACGCTTTCATGGTACTTTATTACCTTTTTAAAAAATCCCCAGCTGGTACAAACACCGATGTGGTTTCTCCATCCTATTGTTAACTCTGCTGTTGTATATTATCATGTGAATTGTTTTATATTTAATTTCATTCTCCTTCACATTTACTCTTCCTCACTTCAGTGATATGTATAAAAATGTACCTTGTTTGTATGCTTTCGGTGTATGTATCATTTTCCTTTTGCTGTGCTGTTGAGGGAAATTGTGAAAGTGGAAATTGGTGTTATAAGAATGTTTATTGACTGACATGGCCCATATACCCTGACCTATTTTATTTTACAGTAATGGTTTTAAATACACCCTCTTGGAAGTGAAAATAATTGTAGTGCACCTGAAATCAAAACACTATTTTTCTACTGTAAAGAAATATATACATTATGAGTAGGCTATGTATTAAAACAATTCAAATAAATGAATAAATAAAATGTATTGTGTCCTAACAGTGTGTTGAACAGTTTGTTACCTGTTGACTTGGTCACTTTTATATGCCATCATGGTGGTGGTCTGGTTGTGGATACTAGATGCTGAGGAAGATGCTGATGATGATCATGAAGAAGCAGAAGGATGACAGCAAGGACCCTGAAAGTGATGACAATATGGCTGTAGTTTGTGTATCTAAGAATAATTATCCCTTTGACCCCAGGGCCATGTAAAAAAAACAGATAATGAAGCTTTGTTACTAATATAACTTTATTAAATTCGACACCCAGTTGCCAGTTTATAGATTACTGGTACACCTTGTTCAAACTAATGCAATCTAAATATCATTAAAACAGTCAGAGAAAGGTGTTAATTAAACATCATGGTCATTTGTGGTGTTACTCTGCTTACTACTCTTATTATATGAATCATTTATGTCATATACATTGAATGTGTTGTATCTCTGTTATGCTGCTCATTCTGGTCACATGACATCTATTGACTTCTGTCCATCCTGGGAGAAGGATCCCTCCTCTGTCGTTCTCCCAGAGGTTTCTTCCTTTTTTCTCCCTGTTAAAGGGGTTTTTAGGGGAGTTTTTCCTGTGCCGATGTGAGGGAAGGACAGAGGATGTGAGGGTGTAAGGACAGAGGAGGTGAGGGAAGGACAGAGGATGTGAGGGTCTAAGGACAGAGGATGTGAGGGTGTAAGGACAGAGGATGTGAGGGTCTAAGGACAGAGGATGTGAGGGTGTAAGGACAGAGGATGTGAGGGTCTAAGGACAGAGGATGTGAGGGTGTAAGGACAGAGGATGTGAGGGTGTAAGGACAGAGGATGTGAGGGTGTAAGGACAGAGGATGTGAGGGTGTAAGGACAGAGGATGTGAGGGTGTAAGGACAGAGGATGTGAGGGTGTAAGGACAGAGGATGTGAGGGTGTAAGGACAGAGGATGTGAGGGTCTAAGGACAGAGGATGTGAGGGTGTAAGGACAGAGGATGTGAGGGTGTAAGGACAGAGGATGTGAGGGGGGGAAGGACAGAGGATGTGAGGGGTAAGGACAGAGGAGGTGAGGGTGTAAGGACAGAGGATGTGAGGGTGTAAGGACAGAGGATGTGAGGGTCTAAGGACAGAGGATGTGAGGGTGTAAGGACAGAGGATGTGAGGGTCTAAGGACAGAGGATGTGAGGGTCTAAGGACAGAGGATGTGAGGGGCTAAGGACAGAGGATGTGAGGGTGTAAGGACAGAGGATGTGAGGGTGTAAGGACAGAGGATGTGAGGGTCTAAGGACAGAGGATGTGAGGGGGTAAGGACAGAGGATGTGAGGGTGTAAGGACAGAGGAGGTGAGGGTGTAAGGACAGAGGATGTGAGGGTCTAAGGACAGAGGATGTGAGGGTGTAAGGACAGAGGATGTGAGGGTCTAAGGACAGAGGATGTGAGGGAAGGACAGAGGATGTGAGGGTGTAAGGACAGAGGAGGTGAGGGTGTAAGGACAGAGGATGTGAGGGTCTAAGGACAGAGGATGTGAGGGTCTAAGGACAGAGGATGTGAGGGTGTAAGGACAGAGGATGTGAGGGTCTAAGGACAGAGGAGGTGAGGGTGTAAGGACAGAGGAGGTGAGGGTCTAAGGACAGAGGATGTGAGGGTGTAAGGACAGAGGATGTGAGGGTCTAAGGACAGAGGAGGTGAGGGTGTAAGGACAGAGGATGTGAGGGTCTAAGGACAGAGGATGTGAGGGTGTAAGGACAGAGGAGGTGAGGGTCTAAGGACAGAGGATGTGAGGGTCTAAGGACAGAGGATGTGAGGGTGTAAGGACAGAGGATGTGAGGGTGTAAGGACAGAGGATGTGAGGGTGTAAGGACAGAGGATGTGAGGGTCTAAGGACAGAGGAGGTGAGGGTGTAAGGACAGAGGATGTGAGGGTGTAAGGACAGAGGAGGTGAGGGTGTAAGGACAGAGGATGTGAGGGTGTAAGGACAGAGGAGGTGAGGGTCTAAGGACAGAGGATGTGAGGGTGTAAGGACAGAGGATGTGAGGGTCTAAGGACAGAGGTGTGAGGGTCTAAGGACAGAGGATGTGAGGGTCTAAGGACAGAGGAGGTGAGGGTGTAAGGACAGAGGATGTGAGGGTGTAAGGACAGAGGATGTGAGGGTCTAAGGACAGCCATAGACATCATATACGAGGATGTGAGGGTGTAAGGACAGAGGATGTGAGGGTCTAAGGACAGAGGATGTGAGGGTGTAAGGACAGAGGATGTGAGGGTGTAAGGACAGAGGATGTGAGGGTGTAAGGACAGAGGATGTGAGGGTGTAAGGACAGAGGATGTGAGGGTGTAAGGACAGAGGATGTGAGGGTCTAAGGACAGAGGATGTGAGGGTGTAAGGACAGAGGATGTGAGGGTGTAAGGACAGAGGATGTGAGGGTCTAAGGACAGAGGATGTGAGGGTGTAAGGACAGAGGATGTGAGGGTGTAAGGACAGAGGATGTGAGGGTGTAAGGACAGAGGATGTGAGGGTCTAAGGACAGAGGATGTGAGGGTGTAAGGACAGAGGATGTGAGGGTGTAAGGACAGAGGTGTGTGAGGGTGTAAGGACAGAGGGAGGTGTGTGGGTGTAAGGATAAGAGGATGTGAGGGTGTAATTTGTACTTTGTGGTGAGGGTGTAAGGACTACTAAGGATGTGAGGGTGTAAGGACAGAGTGATGTGAGGTGTGTAAGTGACAGAGGATGTGAGGGTGTAAGGACAGCCTGATGTGAGCCTGTTCAGAGGAGGTGAGGGTGTAAGGACAGAGGATGTGAGGGTGTAAGTGACATGGAGGTGAGGTGTAAGGACAGAGGATGTGAGGGTGTAAGGACAGAGGATGTGAGGGTGTAAGGACAGAGGATGTGAGGGTGTAAGGACAGACCTGTGTGGGTGTAAGGACAGAGGATGTGTGAGGGTGTAAGGACAGAGGAGGTGTGGGTCTAAGGACAGAGGATGTGTGTGTGTGTGTCTGTGACAGAGGTCTGTGTGTGTGTGGTGTGTGTGTCAGTGGATGTGTGGGTGTGTGTGTGTGTGTGTGTGTGTGAGGGTGTAAGGACAGAGGATGTGTGTGTGTGTGTAAGTGACTGTCTGTGTGTGTGTGTGTGTAAGGTGTGGATGTCTCATGTGTACAGATTATAAAGCCCTCTGAGGCTAATTTGTACTTTGTGATTCTGGGCTCTACTAAATAAACTGAATTAAACTAAACTGTGATGCATACGTCCGAAAGGTGTTACTGATATTCTATCAAAGCCATACCATTCTTCACATTTCGATACCAAGCCAGCCTGCTGCAACAGCCTGCTTCACGACAGTGTCGTAAATCATGCCGCAAAGTTACCGCAAAGTGACTCATGGAAACGAGCCGGCGGACTGGGTTTTGTTTACACTCTTGGGTAAGTTCTTTACATTCCTACCTACCTGGTTTACCCACCTGTGGTTTCTGTAGTGTTACACCTGTAGTGTTCCTACCTGTGGTGTCTGTACTGTGTGTGTGTGTGTGTCTGTTGTGTGGTGTGTGTTCTACCTACTGGTTTATCTGTGTGTGTGTACTGGTGTGTGTTCGTGCGTGTGTATCTGTGTGTGTGTGTGTGTGTGTGTGTGTCTGTGTGTGTGTGTGTGTGTACTGTGTGTGTGTGTCCTACCTACTGTGTGTGTGTGTATCTGTGTGTGTGTGTTCTGTGTACTGGTGTGTGTGTGTGTGTGTGTCTGTTCTGTACCTGTGGTGTGTGTGTCCTACCTACTGTGTTTGTGTATCTACCTACTGGTTTCTGTGTGTACCTACTGTGTTTCTGTTCCACCTACTGTGTTTCTGTTCCTACCTACTGTGTGTCTGTTTCTGTTGTCTCTGTGTGTGTGTTTGTGTTGTGTGTGTGTGTGTCTGTGTGTGTGTGTGTGTGTGTGTGTGTCTGTGTCTGTGTGTGTGTGTGTGGTCAGTTTCTCTGTCAGGGTCACCTGTGGAGGACGTGTCTCAGCCCGGGCTGACTGGTTTCTGTTCTGCAGGAGGCCGTGACGGCGCTCAGCGGCGGCGGGGGTCACACGGCGGCCGTCACAGGTGCGTTTATGTTCACACCTACTGGTTTCTGTTCCTCCACCTACTGGTTTCTGTTCCTACCTACTGGTTTCTGTTCCTACCTACTGGTTTATGTTCCTACCTACTGGTTTCTGTTCCTACCTACTGGTTTCTGTTCCTACCTACTGGTTTCTGTTCCTACCTACTGGTTTATGTTCCTACCTACTGGTTTCTGTTCCTACCTACTGGTTTCTGTTCCTACCTACTGGTTTCTGTTCCTACCTACTGGTTTCTGTTCCTACCTACTGGTTTCTGTTCACTACCTACTGGTTTATGTTCCTCACCTACTGGTTTCTGTTCTGGTTTCTACCTACTGGTTTATGTTCCTACCTACTGGTTTCTGTTCCTACCTACTGGTTTCTGTTCCTACCTACTGGTTTCTGTTCCTACCTACTGGTTTATGTTCCTACCTACTGGTTTATGTTCCTACCTACTGGTTTCTGTTCCTACCTACTGGTTTCTGTTCACACCTACTGGTTTATGTTCTCACCTACTGGTTTCTGTTCCTACCTACTGGTTTCTGTTCCTACCTACTGGTTTATGTTCTCACCTACTGGTTTCTGTTCCTACCTACTGGTTTCTGTTCCTACCTACTGGTTTCTGTTCCTACCTACTGGTTTCTGTTTCTCACCTACTGGTTTCTGTTCTCACCTACTGGTTTCTGTTCCTCACCTACTGGTTCACACCTACTGGTTTCTGTTCTCACCTACTGGTTTCTGTTCTCACCTACTGGTTTCTGTTCTCACCTACTGGTTTCTGTTTTCCTACCTACTGGTTTCTGTTCCTACCTACTGGTTTCTGTTCCTACCTACTGGTTTCTGTTCTCACCTACTGGTGCTGCATTCACATGTAATCCGGCGGACGGACACCCCTTCTGGACGGCATGGGGGAAACAAACAGCCCGAGGGAAAGGCACATTCAAACATGACGATATGTGGCTATGGTGGTAGAATAAAATATATTTAGTACAATTATATAATTTTACCTTCCTGCTCTCTACAATAAACAACTTGATTTCCACTTTCTGCCTGTGAACGCACCAGAGATCACGTGGCGCCCCCTGCCGGGCCTAATACGTCAGAGTTCATTGTTGATGTTGACTATTAAGTTAAGATAGTAAGTGATGGAAAGTACTTATGTTTATTTTTATATGACAATTCTACATGGGATTATAAAACACCAAAGTATGTCACATATCAATCACATGTACAGTACCAGTCAAAAGTGTGGACACACCTTCTCATTCAACTACTTTGAAGAATATAAGATATAAAACATATTCTGGTTTGTTGAGCATTTGTTTGTTTACCACATAATTCCATATGTGTTCCTTCATAGTTTGGATGTCTTCAATATTAATCTACAATATAGAAAAATAAAAATAAATTAAATAAAGAAAACCATTGAATGAGAAGGTGTGTCCAAACTTTTGACTGGTACTGTACAGCAAGACACATATTCATTTAACGGGAAAAATATACAGTCAAACAAAAAACACTATAACATCATCTATGTCATTTTTAGATTGCATGTTTCACGCAAAATTCCAAATAAATGGTCAATTTAATTTTTCCTAATCTTAAAAGGAGTGTATCACATTGCCATCACATGTAGGTGTAAGGTTAAGTTAAAACAAACAAAAAATGAAATCCATTGCCTGTTTAAATACATTTTTGATTAAAAGTCAATGTTGTTTCTCTTTTAATCAATGTTTTTCCTCATCTCCCTAGCTCCATGGAGCTTTTTTAATCTTAATCTTTTATACATGAATGGCCAACAAAGTTGTACGGTTTCTCAAATGTTTGGTGTATTTTTTTGTTGGACAGAAAATGGAGAGGTGTTTGTGTGCGGACAGAATCACAGAGGCCAGCTGGGACTTGGCCACAATGCAGACGTCTCAACTCTTCAACTCTGCCCCAGTCTGAATCAGAGGGTCACAAAAGTAGCCTGTGGTTGGGATTTTACTCTTCTGCTCAACGGTGGGAACCATTTTACACCAGGATTTGGTGCTCTGTTTTACACATACACTAGAAGGATACATCTATCAGCTATAATTAAGCATTTGCTCCTCAACAGGGATAATGGATAGGTTGCAATGACATTTAATTTATCCTTAAATACAACAGTGTTGAGTTGTTAAAAACTTGAATTCCTTCCACCCATCCAAATGTTGAATATTATTTAATAAACGTTTTATTTATAGTGTTTGTTTCTTTTCTTTTAATGTAACACTGATAGATTGTGGTCGAGTACTAGCATGTGGATCAAATGCTTATGGACAACTAGGTGTTGGACAAAACATCACACACTCTGCAGATCTACTGGTCATTGAGGTGAGCACATGAGCAGCATGTAGTTCAAAGAACACAATACATCCAATCTAATGTTTCTAACCTACCAATGTATTCATTCTTGAGTGATCAAATTGCTCCAAACCAACTTCACCTCATGATCACTTTGATCAGGTGCTTTTTAAGCAGATGTCACTGTGCTGCTTGTTCTCAGAGTCTGGAGGAGCCAGTGGTGAGTGTAGCAGCAGGACTCAGACATTCGCTAGCTGCTACTGGTAAGTTTGCAACAAAACCTTCATTAGTGTGTTTTTTTTATTTGGCAGTTATCTCACAAACTTTATTTTCTCTTTTTCTTTACAGACTCAGGCTGTGTATATCAGTGGGGTATTGGTCTTTTCAGTCATGCTAGGAGAGCACTCAGTCCACGTCCTGTCCCTTCACACCTCAGCTCTACGGTGCCCTCTCTGGTACCAGGTAAGTGAAGCTCTTTTCTCTACTGAATAGAAAAAGTTACAGAAAAGAAAGTTTTTAAGCATTCCGAGATTTGCAATCACACTTATGAGCAATAAATGTATCCAGATAATTGTGCATTTGTTGCAGGTCTGGATAAGAAGACCACACACAAGGTGACTGCAGGCTCAGCGCACTGTGTGTGCCTTACAGGTATGACACCTGCGTATATGGCTATCTTTATACTGTGTTCATGTCACATTTGGTTTATTTAGCACAGTTCTGAACCTTTGATTGAGAAAAACATTTATACCAGCCTGGAAATTGCAAGGACATGTTGGAATATAGGCTCCAAACTTATTAACTTAGAATATTATTAACATGGGCAACAGAATCTGTCCAGTAATTTGTTGACCAGCAATGCCCAAGTACTGCCCTGCCCTCTCTGTTGCTGCCTCTGCTGAATGAAGAATAATGTTGATCGTGTCATGTGTGCAGGAGACGGGGATTTGTTTCTGTGGGGAAGCAACAAGCGTGGCCAGCTGACTGCTACAGAGCCCTTCCTGTCCTCTCCAACTCTTGTGAAGCGCTCACTGCTGGGAAAAGAGAAAGTTATCAATGTGTGGAGCGGCTGGACGCACATTGTTGCTCAAACAGGTGAAACATAATAACGTGTAATATGTCAGTGATGCTCATCAGTTTTAACAGGATTCAAAGGACAGTTGTCAGATCTGAACATGCTCATCATTCATTTCAGAGAGTGGGAGAGTGTTTACATGGGGCAGAGGAGATTATGGGCAACTGGGCCGACAAGCATCGACCAGTCAGAACTCAAAGTGGCCATCGACTGATCCCTCAGCAGACGTTGGAAACCAGGAAGCTTGCCTCCCTGCAGAAGTTAAAGTCCTCCGTGGAGCGACACAGGTAAGTGTTTGACACCTACAGACTGAAAAACCAAGGAGGCATATGACAAACGTTTATACAGGCAGTGTGTTTTAAATTAAGTGTTGTTATTATTAGTTATATTCTGTATTATTTCCTATTGTTGTGGACGTCGCCCTTGTGTTTTAGCAGAAAAAGTCAATGTCACATCAGCAGGGGGCAGCAGGCAACCTTAAAGAAAACAGCTAGTAGAAGGTTTTTTTGTGTGAGGCCAACTAAGATTAGCTTCCTAATGATTTGCATCAACACATCTATCGTACAGAGCGCACACATATTGCCAGAGGACCACTTACATTTTGAAAGCAAAGATCTCTTCTCCCATAAGGGCAATTATGTGAGAGCAGGATTGCAGCAGTTAACCTGAAGCCTAAATGGCAGCTGTATTGTACGAGATAGTTGCCAATAAAGTGGATGTCAGGGACGGATAGAGGCAAGGTCTGGATCATTCTTCTAGTGCGCACATGATCATTGCATTAGCGCTGACATGTGTCAAGGCGTAGTCACCTTGCGCGTGTAAAGCTAAAGGCAAGATGGATTATCTGCAGGGATTATGAATCCCTCAGCCTGCCCTACCATGTTAGTCCTCCTAACACTGTCATGAGTCAATATTTATTAAACTCACATTTTTATGAGGCCTATGAACATTACTGGAGTAACAAATGATATAACCTGTCAGTGGCTCAGGGATCAAAGGGTCTGTTTCTATTCATGGCCCGCCTCAGTTGTTTGCTTTATAAAAAACATTGCTTTATCAAAGCAGTTTAAATGGTATTAGCAAGGATATATTATATATATGTAACTCTTGTTGAGCTCTGTAGATTTCAGGTTCAGAATTTAAAATTGTCCCCTCAATTCTTGCAGCTGTTATGAAGAGAAATACTATGGGGGGGGGGGTGGGGGAAGGGCCATTAATTTGTAAAAGCTTTTAGTCATCAAAGGCAGGCACATGCAGCTGTCTTGAGAGAGTTGCATTAACTCTTCTGGTGGTTCGCTGCTTGAGGTCTCTTTTTTGTTATAGGTTCCTGCCATGCTTTTATATTGGAGTGTCTGATGTATTTACAGATAAAATCATCACTGGTGTTCTTTCGCATTTGGTGCACTCATGTTGAATGCAGTTATGAATAAACGTTGGATGATAACATCTTGACACATTCAATTTTATTTCTGTTTCGGAGAAGATTTCGTTCCAAAGCATCTCAGTATCCATGTTGGATATATTCATTAATTGTGGATATTACAATCTTGAAATTGTCTGTCTGCTTTCATCACACATTATAAACATATTTCCAATCTTTTTCTTGACAGATTGCATGCGGATCTGAACATAACCTCGCTATTGTAGGTGAGTGTATTCTCTAAAAGTATTCTTGGCTTTTCGTCTCATTTTCTTTTGTATGGCATTTTCAAAAACTTATTTAGCTGTATCAGAACCTGTAATTCTGCTGGAAAATAGACAAGCATAAGCATCTAACATAACATACAAATGCATTCGAAAGATACATCAAGATAGAGCGTTTTCTGAGAAATTAAACATAAATAATTGAAACTTACAATATCCGTTTCAATAAGTGCAGGTGCCTGAAACAAGAGGCTCCACTTTTGTCCTGACATGACTCTGGCTCTCACTTAAAAATAGAAATGGGAATACATAGGAATCCAAGAACAAGTAAGGGAACTGTCTAATACATTACAGTTCAACATGAGTGTGAAATATTTATCCTTCTGGTAATGCTGCAGAGGATTTCTGAGGTCAGCTCAATGCTCTGTGGCCTTTACATCAAGAAGTAATTACAGCATGGATAGATGGGTATCAATGACAGGCAATTACCCGAACAGACCTGCAAAAGAGCAGAATTTACCACGCACACATTTACAAACATGTCTTTCCAGTTCCATAGTGTTTTCCCAGCAGTCTCCTTTTGTCCACATAACAACAGAACATTGACATTGCAGCTGCACACATTGCTTACATGATACTAAACAAACACAGACATATTTCAGTGTTTGTGGTTCCTCATCAGCTTTACAAAGAGATCAAATGTACTTTTATTCTTTACAGGCTTTCCAAAAGTCACCAGCTTTCACATAGTCACCGACTGCACCTGAAAACGTTTTGGAAGTAAAAATCTTTTGCATTAATATTTGAACACTGACTCACTTTCTTTTTGTCCTTTTTTTTTTACATTGGCATGAATAGAAGTACTGCAGATGAACACTGAAGCACGAGCACAGGGTTCCATTAGAAAGGAAACGCTGGACATGGCTGATATTTCTGCGAGCAAATGGCCATCCACTTTTAATGTTCTGTCAAATCTGAAAAGTTAACTGGAAATGCCCCCATAATAATGAAATTGTTATAAAAGTGTCCGTCATAATGGCAGTTTTCACAAACCACCGCTCTGTGCTTTCACAAGTTTGGTGATGTGATGAGAAAGCAGAACCAGTAAATAGAGAGCTCACATGAACCTCCTGCCCTTTGTTGCTGTGCCATGCTCTCCTCTTTTTCTTCTCCTGTCTGGAGCGCGGTGGCAGGAGCAGTGAAATAGCAAAACAGGATTGGAAGCAGGGACCTGAGTGCTGCTATTTCGGGTGCTGAAGTAGGTCAGGTGGAAAGGAACGGAGAGCATTGCATGCTGCTCGTGATATCTGTTGCCTGCTCAGCCCTCTGCCCATTTGCACCTGAGGATGTGCTCCTCATGTATGAAAATCATCATCGTGGTCAGACGTGGGAGAATGGTCATAGACGCTGTGGGCACAGCTCATCCAATCTGAGGAAAGATTTTTGTTAATGTGAACATTTTGAACTTAACCGGAATGCATTAGGACAAAAACCTCAGATCCTGTTTGTGTAGTATGATGATGAAGTCCTGCAGATTGTGTCACTGTGGTATTGTTAATAAGGTGTGAGGTTTTTAAACCGTCGAATGTAAAACCAAATGACAGGATTTGTTTACAAGGAAATGGCTTTTGGCTTGAGCGTCTCGATGTTGATCCTTTTGTTGTGCTGAATATTTTCCATGGCACTTTGTTGCCATGGAAACACTGATGTTCTGTACTCCAGTCAGTGAGTCCATGAATTAAGCACAGCACCAAAATAAAGCTTTTCCCCCAGTGAAGGAAACCATGTCAACACATTACGCTCACTAATAAATGAGAAGCAGGACGTTTACTGAATAACCTTAATCAAAGATGGAGACACATGTAGTCCAGTTATAAATACATGTATTATCTTAAAGACGGTGCAACATGTGTGTTTGTAATGTGGCAGATTGTCACACTAACATGCATTGCTGGCATGCTTTCACTGTCTATTGACAGACAAAAGCATATGTGTCAC
Source organism: Anoplopoma fimbria (assembly GCF_027596085.1). NCBI lineage: Eukaryota > Metazoa > Chordata > Actinopteri > Perciformes > Anoplopomatidae > Anoplopoma > Anoplopoma fimbria. The sequence continues at coordinate 80,566 of NC_072467.1, read as the reverse complement.
TTGGCGAATCCAAATCTTCGATGCCACCGATTTTTCAGAGACGAGCTGAAAACGCAGAAAGACAAAGAAACCCTTCGATGAGAGAAATGAAAAGATGGCATGAAAGACACACAATTTGCAGGATGGGGAAAGCTTGAAGATGTGTTACCCTTGAGAAAAGCGAGCTTGCTTCTGTTGCCATGGCAATGGAGCCTATTAGGTAACTGTGTTGCCATGGCACGTGTCTCCGCGGTGATGCAGACCTGACCACACCCACCAACAAACTCACCAGCTGTGAAGAGCAGGGAGGCTTTACTGCTGGCTGAGTGTCAGTGTTGGGGACAGAGAGAGAGAGAGAGAGAGAGAAAGTGTATGTGACGCATGCCTTCTGTTTGTTTTTTTTGTACCCCGCCTTTTTTTTCTTCAGGCTACTAATTTTAGCGTACATGGTCCAAGAGCTGCAACCCCACCCTGCTCTCCTTTCAGCTCCAATGACCCTTGACCCCTCTCCTTTTTCAGGCGGGTGTCTCCTCTCCTGGGGCTGGAACGAACACGGGATGTGTGGAGACGGTTCACAGAGCGACGTCTGTCAGCCACAGCTCGTTTCTGGTCTCAGACCCGTTCTCATTGGCTGTGGAGCTGGACACTCTATAGCAATGTGCGCTGCGACGACCGACTTAAGACAAAACTCTGCAACGACTCCTACTCACTGACCTCGGACCAGGAACATTTATTCATCATGAGTCAATCAGAGACGAGAATTGATTCACAATTTTTTTGAATTATCTGACTGATAAAGTGGCTTATTGGTGCTCTTATTGTGCCTTATACTGTAACTTTCACCTTCTAATAGGCGACTCGAGCTCATTTTAAAAGATCAGGCTTCAAACTGCAGTTGTCATAAATACTGATGTTTTTGGTTGGACACAGACTGAGTTATGTTACATGTGGACAGAGGCCATCATTTCTCTGACCAGCCTCTTACTTTGATGGACGTGATTTGGGCTGATGGCTTTGCAGCACATGGCCACGCCTAAGGCTCCTGGTCCACCTGCCAGAAGGAAGCCGTTATGGATCATGTGAGGAATGGGCAGGACTGGTGCTAGAGCTCCATCTTCCCATGTCAGCAGTTTTATTGCTGTGATATTGAGTGTCAGAACGCAGTCAATCTCTGCAGTTCATACTGAAAATCTCTTGGTCATCTCATGATTTACCACTCACACAGTAAGTGCAGTACATTTTCTTTGGCAACTGTACATCACTTATTGATGCTCTTGGCAGTCTGTGTCATATTCTTTGATGATCTGTTAGTCTCATTTGCACTTAATCCCTCTTGGGGGAAATTTGCCCGCTGCATTTGACCCTACTTTCATATTTATAAGCTGTGGGTGGCCGCAGTGCAGCACCAGGGGACCAAACTGCAGGTCTGAAGCCAGTGCTGTAGTCAAGGCCAATGGGAGGAGTCAGAAGGCTCATTAATGCAATTAATTCACTTTATTTGTTTAAAAGTTTTTATTTTATCCTTGTGATTTATGCAAATTATATATAAAAACAATCTGTATCACTGACATATGCGTTAATGAAAGTTAATGTGCTAAACCTGGATTGTTTAGAAAACAATAAATCAACACTTTGAAAAATGATCATTTCTGTGTTTTTTTTTTATTTTTTATTTATCACTATTTATTGTACAAGCCTGAACTGTATCGGTCAAAAAGGACACAAAAATCCCTAAACAACAAACCAATCAAAACGATCACTGAACACCTTATTGAGATAACTAACCACACAATGCACGGTGTTCAAAACACACACTTTCAAGTCTCACCAAACGGCTCATTAGTTGCCTCTTAGTTGTGTTATTGATTCCTTTTAATAACAGCGGCTGTTATTGTTATTTATTCCGTCTGACAATGACCAGCACACTGTCCCCCATTTGTGCTCAGCTCTAATGGCAGATTCAAATCTGCTGCACCTGACTGCAAACAGATCTCAGCAGGTTGTTGGCAGTGTGTTTGCAGTTGTTTGGTAAAAAGTTGGTCCCTTTTCACTAACTTTTCTACACAAACAATTAAGCTGAACTATGAACTCAATGGCTCTCCTTTCTGTTTTTAATTAGGTTTGCTCATTGCTCTCATTTAGAAGCTGATCCTCATGGGGGTCCTTGTTGTATCTTTGTGCTTTTTGAGTACTGAACTGATGCTTTCAATGACTGGTGACTAATGTCAAATGAAATGTACATGAATTCATCATGTTGGTTAAGCTATACTCCTGAATGGTAAGAATAAGTTGCATAACAGAGGCACTTGTCCAGTATGTGTGTAATGTTTTGGCATTAGTTAGTATTGCATACTACTGCTTTATGCCAATTTGCATGTGTGCAGAAAAATAACCCAATTCTTCATGATTCACAATTAAAAAGTACTACAGAAAAATGATGTATGTCTGAGCTGTGATATGACTTAGTGTATTTTATACAAGCTGTCTTTGTAAATCAAAATGTAGCTATGAAGATATATCAACATTCAATGAATGTTGAATATCTTTTATTCATTTCTGAATAACCCTATATATGGTTTGATTAACCATAAAGTAAAGAGTGGTAAGTATGACCTTTTTTTCAATCCTTTTTTTTGTGGATATTTTCTCTTTGACGCTTGAAAACATATCAAAGAAATGTAAAAAGTTCACTGGTGCAAAACAGTGCAAAAGTCTACAAAAATGTGACGATGACAGTGCAAAGTTCACGACTTGATTTCTTAACTGTGTAGTCTGGGTGACAGTTTTTTTGCTGGGTGATTAAAATCGGAGCAACATTTTTTTTTCTTTCAACAGAAGAAGCACACAGATATTTGATGAGCACTCAAAAACATTGGTACACACAACTTTGCACACAAAAAAGCGTATTTACAGCACTGGCACAAACCAAAAATAGGCACACAAATTACAACACAGTAAACATTCACAGATACTGAGCTACATAAGGCTTGACAACAAAACTTCCTCAGTGCTACATCTATGCTGAGTTTGTGATGTACAGGTTGTCACTGTCACACCCATTTAAAAGACTAAGTAATACACACAACAATGCTACTGCACTATCAGGTGGGTGATGGGCCATTATGGGTCATACACATAGTGGTTGGGACACCATGGTTCATAACACAAACTGACTCTGTTGGTTGTCTGCTCCGGTGCTGTCGCTGGGTCTCTATAAACATATAAAAAAACAATAACAAAAGTAAATTATTACACAAATTATGTATAACGGTGGAAATGATGGCGATGATGGATACCTCTGCGAGAGGTTAGACATGACACGAGCTTGGAGAGTAAAGAAAATGTGCTCCGTTAGTTCCTCATGGTAAACAACAGGTTTACCATGTGTTTCCCATGCGTAGTCAAGGCAACGATCAGACAACGATGATCTGTCTGAGGTTACACTCTGAGTCGGTTAATAGACATGCCCGGTCATGCTTTGTTTTACAGGTTGATGTACAGGTAGTAGTTCGGTCATTGTCATGCGTTTGTATCATTTGCGTCATGCTCTTGCAGTCACTTTGAGGTTTTTATTTAATGCTCTCTTTGATCCGGACACCAGTAAAGGGTCAAACAGCAGTTCAAAGCACTCGCTTTAAGCTAGAGGGAAAGGAAAGATGTATGTCTGCATGTGCTGTTGAATAAAAACGAGTCTAAACGCTCATTGTGTATAAAATTTATTTCATGCAAGGACTTATATTTACATATTTTTATTTGAATACTTTTCTGTTGCATAAATGGAAAATACATGCATTTACCTTTCCCCAAGTAGACCCACATCCCATGCTGTGTCGTATTGTACTTTGTACTTTTTTTTTTCCACTTGAATTGCATGAGCATATTATTCACCTGCATCTCTTCACATCAAATCTTAACAAAGTTTTTTTTCTTAAATATATAACGTCCATTAATTACCACAAGAGACATGAATTGAAACGTGAAACTCTGCTCATTCAGAATAAAAACAGAACTTTGATGAGTTGCTATACTTATATCTTCTCCTAGAAATTAACATTTCTGATTGGTCAACATAAAATTTGTTAAAGTGCCCTGAAAGAATTGTGCATAATTATTTGGACAGCATCAATACATGTAACAGTAAGGATACTGATGTTTTAAATCAATAGAAATATATAGTGCTGAAGTCATCGTGACATCTCTGGATATATTTTGGCTATGTAGAGTCGCCTGGTCCCCGATAATAATTTGTGCTTTTTCATACAAAAACATTCTTGAGATAGGGACTTTAAAGTCAGTATGTTCAGCTGTTATTTTTTCCTTCTTGGAGCTGTGCATTCCCATAAGGGTTAAATCATACTATGTTTTGGAAGGTGTAACAATAATGACCAATTTACTGTGATAAAGAGTACAAGGGTGGTGCAAAAGGTGCACCTTATAAAATAAAGCTTTCGTTACACTGTTATGAGCATGTTAAAGTGTACTGATGCTACACTGGTAACACTTATGTTATGTCTTTTCATTGTATTACTCTCTTTTTCTTTGCCTCACCAGGTATGAAGGCACCATTGTTTTATAATTCTTGAGTCTTGCCTTAATTTAGGCATCGCAGCAGTTATAGAAGCTGCTGCAGACTACAGATACTGTTTAAAAACTAATAACTACCAGTAAATATATTTGTATAAAAACTGTTTATGCTCATAACAGCATTAGTTGGCTTTATGACCGATTGTTCAAGTCAAATCACGCTATTTTAGTTGGAGGCCCCAGTCAAATAAACACAAGAAAATAAATCTATGAATTTGGGGAAAGGCAAAGAATGGCGGCTACATAAAAATCTCTGCTTTGACTGAGTCTCTTGTAAAGCTGTCTCAGAATGCATAAAAAAATGACGAAGCTTTTGAAAGAAAACTTTCTTTTTCTAGGTACTGCGATACAGTCTTTTTGAACATAATTTCTCATGCAGTTCATGCAAATGAACAAAACAGTTTTAGTTCTGTTGACATTAAATGTATTCATCACTAGTATCATAGAAGTTGTCATTATCTCCATATTGCATTGGACATTATGAACATCATGTTCATTTTTTTTTTTCTAATGGCAACTCAGATAACATTGAGCCTCGTCTTGACTGCACTTTCAGAATAACGTCTCTACTTTGCAACGTACAAAGCACTTAAGAGTAGTTCCCTTAACAGCTGGCAATGGTACCTTTTGGATATGTTTCAGAGCCATGTATTGTCAATGTCCAGCATATTAATTTGCAGGGGTTACATCTTATGAAAGTTTCTTTCACAAAATTGTAAAAAGCAGATGAGATAAAAGTTATTGGCAGAAGAGTATGTGAGATCAAAAGCAACAGAGCAACAGGCAATGATGTAAACACAGGGAAAGAGTGGGGTTAGCCTGTGGTAGAAGTAGCACAGTGCTTTGTCTGCAACTGAGGTGACCCATGCAGAGTGGCATGTGCCAATGTTTTCTAGTCTAGCATATGATGACACACCCAAGGAGAACACTTGGGAAAGCTTGAGTATTAGACACAGTTAAGATACAGTTTTCCAGAAAAATAAATGAAATCAAAATGAAAAAAGAAAGAAAGAAAGAAAGAGTGAAGGCAAGTGTAAAATCAAAATTTGACAGGTAAGTGTGGACTGGCCTTCCAATGGCATTGTGTCTGCTACTCGACCATGCTACATAATGGATGGGATGGGCGAATGTGAGTGCTGCATTAGACAAGGTGGGCTGCAGGGCAGGGCGGACACTGAGGACACTCCAGAGGCATCCCCGCTCATGCCAGACATGCTGTTAAGGCTCCAAGGCTTTTCATAACCTTCAGTTGAAAAACAGAGAACGTTCTGAGTACACTGCAGCACTGAATCCACGACAAATGTTTTGGTTGTTCCTCACTGGTAATACTACACCTGTTGCTTTCTTGTTTTTGTCTCCAAAGAAACAGGTGAACACAGACTCGAGACAGTTTATTATTCTCCATGCATTGAGTGCATCAGGAGTACAACAGCATGCACCGGGTGGTACTGGAATGGTTTGGAGTATAACACTACAAAAGACTCGGAAAAAGGTAGGCACCTCAGGTAGGGAATGTTTTCTCAGTAACAGGTAGAATTTCAAACTGTAGGCCCTTTACTGTTGATGCGCTGGCTCGTTCACACACTAATGCAACTTTATCAGAGGAATGTTTTGTAGATTTAAACTAAATAAATGAAATAAACACAAAGGGTTTAACCCTGGTAATGAAGTGTGAAAATCAGTGAACTAGAATTCGGCTCCTAATAACATTAATAGCGATATTTGACATTAACCTTCCTCCATTTGTGTTGTGCTCCTTCACCATACTGATAGCACCCATTAGCAAGACACTTCATGCACCGTTATGGTCAATGTACTACTCATAAGTCAGGATCCTGCATGGTATTTACCATTAAAACAGATATACATACATGGTACACAGATAGCACATAAGTACTTTCCTAGGCATGTAAGACAATACGTTCTAGATCATATAAATCGTGAAAATAGCTTTCTTGCTCGTAAATAAATAGGGGTATTACATTATGCATGGTATCAAAAAATATATTATGTAGATGTGGATAATCATTATTGACATTGTGGTGATTGTGCTTGGCCTTAACAGATGTTATTGTGGCTTGGTATATATACAATTCCCAAAGGGAGGAATGAGGAGAAGCAGCTGCTGTGAAAGTGTTTAATTAGAGATTTGATTGTTGTGCGTGTGCGTGTGCGTGTGCGTGTTTGTGTGTGTGTGCTTGTGAAAACTGAGACGTAACACTCAGCAAAGAGGGGAAAAAGAGCGTGTCCTGTCTACGGTCTACAGGGTGTCAGTGTCTTAGGGGCCTGTGATTGGCTGTTACTGTACGTACCCCTCCTCACTCTGCCCCCTGTGTGGTTGGGGCGTTCAGAAGTGGTGACCAGGAAGCAGGGCCGCTCTCTCTCGCTGGGGCTGAAGATTTCCTCTGGAGATATGGCCTGGTCTATATGAGGACAATCTTCGTTGGCCAGCGCTGCGTTTGCTGCCTCACCGTTCAACTTGGAATCTTTTGAGAAAACAATTAAGAAAATAAAAAATAACAAAATAATCTGTTTTCATATACCAGCATTTTACAGAATTTAAATTCCACATTTTCAGATTACAGATGCTATTAGAACCCATGTGTTTTGCACCCCACCCAGGCACATATTACATACTATATGTGTAGCCTACTAAAGGCTATGCATGTTTTTACTAAACCTAATCAAGTAATTTTGTGGCCTAAATGTAACTAGACTGCAACTGAAAACTGTAAATCATATAAATAACAAAAACTAAAAAATGTGTCAACTTAGTTTGAAATAGTTTTCTCACACTCTTTGAACAGTGGTCTCCTGAGTGCAAGTCCTGAGTTTGACCTTTTCATCCATTACAACCCACTCCCTAAACACACTACTACTACTTCTAAATATTTTGCCTTTAGGCTAGCTAACTATTGTTAAATTAAGTAACATATTCAACTTGGCCGTGTGTAAATAGATGAATAACTGCAAAGTGACTATTTTCATCTGGGTGTAAAAAGGGACTGCATTTTTTTTGTATATTTTCAGTTTTCACATTCTATTATCTGGATGCACAGAGGAATTAAGTGTACAATAATATCTGGTGTTTGCTTTGCCCTCTGTTGTTCTACGAGTTCTTGAGCACAAACTGCATTAATACCACCAGAGGAATTCAAGAGGAAATCAAGTGACTTCCACATCTACTTACATGTTCTTAAGATTACAAATGCATGGTGATTACAGACTCTCAGTTACACTTAAGAGAGAGGAGGAGTGAATCACTGCATTAAGAAGTGAAAAATCAATAGCGAGATTACTCACGGTCGGCCTCAATCTCTCTGTTCTCCTAACCAGAGTAAAACATGCTTTTCATCACATATTTTTATTGATTGTTTTCCGTGGGAAACTCATTTGTTTAATCTCGTGCCTGAATCATCAGCTGATTGAAGTGTGGGAACAGACGATCAATGAAACAGCTGAATAGTGATGCGGCTGCTTTAGGGAGGACAGAGAAGGGATGAGACAACAGTTTATCAGCTTTGTTTCTTACCTTGAAACTTTATCTCGAAAACGTCGTCATGGGGTATGGGGCTCGGATGTTGGGAGCTGATGCTTGACTTACAGAAGTTTGGAGAACCTGGTTGGGGTGCCCGTGGGATATGCCGATTCTTTTTCTTTGGTAGTTTCTGTTTTGCCATCGCCAGGGAGTAATACATTCCAAAGTTGTTGACAATCACAGGGACGGGCATGGCGATGGTCAGCACACCCGCCAGGGCGCACAGGGCTCCGACCAGCATACCAGAGGTCGTCTGAGGGTACATGTCTCCGTAGCCGAGGGTCGTCATGGTCACCACAGCCCACCAGAATCCGATCGGGATGTTCTTGAATTGTGTGTGCTCACTGGCTCGAGGGTCGTTGGGGTTAGCTCCAATCCTTTCAGCGTAGTAGATCATAGTGGCAAAGATGAGGACACCGAGGGCGAGGAAGATGATGAGGAGCAGGAACTCGTTGGTGCTGGCCCTCAACGTGTGGCCCAGCACCCTCAGCCCCACAAAGTGACGGGTCAGCTTGAAGATACGAAGGATCCGAACAAAGCGGACGACTCGCAGGAAACCTAACACGTCCTTGGCCGCCTTGGAGGAGAGCCCGCTGAGGCCGACCTCCAGGTAGAAGGGCAGGATGGCCACAAAGTCGATGATGTTCAGGGCGTTCCGGATGAAGTCACATTTATTCGGGCAGAAAGTTATTCGCATCAGAAATTCAAAAGTGAACCACACCACACAAACGCCTTCGATGTAAGTGAGGTAGAGCGCAGTCTCGGTCTCCTGGTAGGTGTGCACAATTGTGACGTTGTTCACCACCTCCGTCTCAGTGCGGTTGATGATGGGGTTGAAGGCCTCGTGGGTCTCCAAGCAGAAAGTGGTGATGGACACCAGAATAAAGAACAGCGAGGCCAGAGCCACCCACTGAGCGGGGAAGCACATATAGGGTGCAGAAGGAAACATGGAAGGGAGAGAGAAGGGAGAGGGTGAGGATGGGGAGAAGAAGGACAGAGAGGAGAACAGTAATTCATGCAATGTAATCAAGCTCAACACCAAGCAGCCATTCTTAGCAGCACACAATGCAATTCAATCTATTATCAGAGACAGTGCCGTCTGGTTTGACAGTGACAGTGGCATTTGCACTCCCTCACTCCGCCTTTACTCTATCTCTGCTCTCTATGTGTCTTGATGCAGAAGTGTCATCGGAAAAGGGACAATCAATGCGAGCTTGGCGTTCTTGCTTCTCCTCCCTCTGCTGTATCTCAAGGTCATGGCATTTACAAGGGCATGCTTCATTTGAATTACTAAGAGGCATCAGCAGCAGGAGACAGGACATTAACCAACATGGCTAAAATTAGCTGGGGTTTTTCCCTTCTGCACCACCGCTACAGTAGGTTTTCCCCACACAAGGTCACATTATCCGGGTGATCAACTCTTGGGAATTGTAGTGAGCGGAGATGCTTGCCAAGCTGATGACAAACTTGTATGAGAAACCCATATTTCCCTTAATGGCAATCGTGTACTTGAACCTTCATTTGTATTGATTAGATGATCCCATTTCATCACATTAAAGCCCTGATATGTCTAATGCATGCTACATGGGCGTAACCGATACAGTATTCTCTCTTGGGTATTGATTGCAGCCCTGTCCTCGTGTTATCCTGCTCTGATCATCCTGTACTGGTTTAACAGTTTGTGTTCACTGTAGTTGAAATGGAAAAAAAACCCCTGCTTTATCTTCATGGGAATCGGAGGTCAATAAATCAGAGTTGCTGGACAACAATCCAGACATGAGAGCAGATGTACTTAATCATCCTATTTATAACAAAAGATTAGATCAATAGCAGTTTGTTCATGCATGAATTTGTCTTTATAGGAGTAAGTGAGGCTCTGTAGTGCTGCATAGACTAATGCATATATATATATATATATATATATATATATATATATATATATATATATATATACATATATATAGAGAGAGAGAGAGAGTCTGTTGAGGAAAAGAGAGACAGCCTCTTAGTTAGGTTGATTCACAGAGTGTCTCTAAGGCAGGCACGCAGCAGAGGATGGAAACCAGGCCCTCATCATAACATCTCATCACTGACGATTCATCGCATTGTGCTGAGGAAATCACTGCTGCCTATGAATGTCTGCTTCCCATCCATTTTAGTACGAAGGTCCAGAGAGAAACGGCGTGTTAGCAGAGAAAACAGCATGCTGACTTCTATTCAGTCAGCAGGGCCGTCCTCTCTGCTCGGGGAGACGACTCACACTGAGCAGAGAGGACACATGCCAGCTTTGATGAAGATTAAGATGGAGTCTCATTGCCATTTACAGTACGGCATGTGAACTGCTCTGTCACTTTTTAAACTCTTTAAATTCAATGTGAACATTTCAATGCAATCAGATACAAATGAACCTTTGTCAAGCTAATAATAGACAGCTTTTGATGGTAAAGTGTGAGAAACAGATTGTGTGAGTTTAGGAGGCAATAGTATGTGGTGTTGTATTGGATTGCATAATGTTGTTGTTTTGTCCACCCCCTCTACAGTATGCACTGTACAAAATAACAAAGTACACCCAGGAATATAATACAAGTCCACCACACTGAAAGACTACGTGGTCAAAAAGTAACAGATTGGACTCAACAGCAAAGGCTCGATTACCATCTGGGCAAAGCGGGAAACTTCCCATCAGGAGCCCCAAGAGCCAGAGATTTACTGTCTGCTGGTTTGTGCTTTTTAAATTAATTGTAGATTTGTTTGAGTGTCTTGACTGCCTGTATCTAAATGTACACGATCTATACTCCAGAATACATTTAACTAAATTACCTCAAACTGTAGGGGCATCCTAGTGAGTAACTGTCAATACATCACAGATGCAGTAAATGGATACTTTAGTTTTTTGATTTTTTAACATTAGATTTGACACAAGTAGTCAATCGAATAGCTGAACAGAAAATAATCTCCCGAAATTTGTAAAGGCCGGTTATTGTTAACGTAATATCTTTGTAGCAAAAACGTATACAAATGAACTGTCTCTACCTTCTAAATTGAGAATGATTGCTTTTCTTTTTTTTTTTAACATCAACATGGGTTGTACAAAATTGTGATGGGCATTTTTCAATATTTCATTATTCAATTTATTGAGAATATAATTGTCATGTATATATAAATGGTTAAAATATTCCTTAATAACAGGTTCCCTTGTTATTTTGTCCAGCCATCAGTTAGCAAGGGAGTTGGGGAATGAACATCACCATCACTGCGGGCACGCTTCATTGTGATAAAGCTTCATTCCCATAAGCTACTTTCATGCCTCCTGACACACTGGCTTGCTCAGCCCTCTGAACCTCCCACCATTCAAACTGTTAAACAAACGCTGCATCTTATCCGAACGCCTCTTACAGTAAATGATGGGTCTTTATGACAGTTAGGAACAGTGTGGCTTGGAGGCAGGGTGACAGGCGAGGATTGTTTGCTCTTTATATCGGCCAATTCTCAATGTTACTGGCAAATAACAGGCCGACAGTGATATGCAGCGACGAGAGTTTTCCACTGATGTATCTACTGTGAATAGAGACTGTAATTAACTCTGAGGCTCCCTGCTAATTAATTTTCTTGCAAGTCTTAATGGAGCTCTGTCAATCTTCGCTCTGTGCTTTGTCTTGCTCACTCTTAAATGTGGGACACATCTGAGTCGTTTTCCGCTTTGGGAATGCAGAGGATGGTATTTGAAAGGAGTGTGTGTGTGTGTGTGTGTGTGTGTGTGTGTGTGTGTGTGTGTGTGTGTGTGTGTGTGTGTGTGTGTGTGTGTGTGTGTGTGTGTGTGTGTGTGTGTGTGTGTGTGTGTGTGTGTGTGTTGGTTAAAAGCACTTTCACTGACGCTTGCTGTAAGAGCGAGAACATGTCAATACAGTTCACACTTGCTGGATGGGGCCTGGTTACTAATTACACCAATCAGTGCTACAGCTGTAAAACCAGTGGGCTGCAAAGAGGTATTCGTAGGGGGCTGTGGTAAAAAAAACTACAAAAACTACAAAAACCAATCTGAAGGTGTAAAGTAATTTCATTGTCACCATCAAAAGGATGGAAAAGTGCCCACAACAAAAAAATGTCACCTCGAACAGCAACCTAATTTTTGTCTGGAGGTCTGCCACTGAAAGCCTGGTGGTGCCAAAGATCTGCTTTCCTAATGTGTTTCTGGCCTATTTAACCAAAGAGCCAGGCTGCTCGGGGAATTCTTGTGTCCTGGAAATATCAATCCAAAGACCGATGAGAGTCACGATCACTCTTTACCTTCTCCTGCCAGACAGAGCATGGTGGGATTGATCATTTGCATGTAAATTATTTTGACAGATGAGGTCTTTGGTTGACTTTTTCCGCTACTTCTTCTCTGTACAGTCACATCACTGCTGTGGCAACCCATGGGAGGGCTATTTCAAGGTCATCATAAAGCTTCTTTACTGCGGTACCTCTCCCGGTGTGTGAAGGAGAGGTACTGCAGGTCCTTCCTGCTGCTGTCAGGCTGCACAACCAGCTCTGCTCCCAGCAGACCACAGGACACGTGCAATACAATACACTGCAATTATAGCTAGAATAGTTTTTTCTGTCTGTAAATATAATACTTCAGTTATTGTTGATTTTCTACTGTTTTTTATTGCTTATTTATAATACTTTTTTTTTTTTTTAAATTTCATTTTTATTTTTATCTTGTCTTCTTCTACTATGTCTCTTGTGTGCACTTTACTCTCTGCTGCTGTAAGCCTGCACATGTCCCCGCTGCGGGACTAATAAAGGATTATCTTATCTTATCTTATCTTATCTTATTGTATCTTATCTTATCTTATCTTATCTTATCTTATCTTATCTTATTGTATCTTATCTTATCTTATCTTATCTTATCTTATCTTATCTTATCTTATCTTATCTTATCTTATCTTATCTTACCTCCCAGAGCCATCAATCTTTGTTTCACCATCAAGGAAAAAGGCAGCCACATGAAAAAACTAAACTCTTGTTCATACAACTTTGACTGTTTCATACCAGCAGTTAAACACTTTGGCGTGTTTTACAGTGATAACTCCTAATGAGGCCTCAGATCTTCAGTTCATTAAGAAGAATTACACCATGGCAAGCATGTTAGAGTTCAAAGCCACTTACCCTTGCATATTTAGAGGAGTAAGGGTCCTCAAACAGAGCCCAGACGTGTTTCTGCCACCTGCTCCACAGGCTTCCACTCCTGGCATCGTGAGTGTCTCCCTGCGCCAGCCTCCTTGTCATCTCATCCACATCATCCTCGGTGGCGTGATCCAGGTCTGGCTCCACGTCGTCGCTCCCCAGGTCTAACAAGCCCCCCCCTCCGAAGCTATCAAGGGCCTCCTCTGCCTCCCGGTGCTGGCGATAGGTCATCCAGCAGCACGGCTCCACGTCTGTCTCATCGATGCCCCAGAAGGCCAGTTCCTCCTCGTACAGAGGCCCGCAGACATCGGCCGGGCAGTGCAGTTTACCTGTCCTGTAGTAGTTAAGGATATGTGCAAACACGCCAGGGTGGCGGTCGAAGAAAAACTCCTGGATCTTGGCGTCATAGTCAAAGTGATTGGGCGCATCAGGCTCTGCCAGCCAGGACAGCCGGGTGCCGGGCAGGGTGCGCAGGGTGCTGCGGTACGTCTGGTGTCTGATCCCTCCCACGTTTATCACAATGCGATCCTTGTCGTCGCTCAGGCCCATTGCGTCCCTCAGGCATTTCTCCAATAAGTTCCCTTCATCGCAAAGGTGAGCATACAGGCGCACTCCTGCGTGCAACCACGCACAGCAGTGATGCCACTGAGGAGGAAACAAAAGAAGCAATTACATAAAGAGGCAGCAGCGCAGGGAACAACCTGTCGTTTCACCAACGATGAAAGAGATGTGCGTCAGACAGCTGGTTCTATCCTCTACAGACAGCTGGTTCTATCCTCTACAGACAGCTGGTTCTATCCTCTACAGACAGCTGGTTCTATCCTACAGACAGCTGGTTCTATCCTCTACAGACTACAGACACCTGTCCGGACTGATGGACGGCTCACTCACTGGACTCTGAACAGCTCAACCCAAAAACGACTGCAGCCAATGGCGTTACTTTGAGGACGGACGTCACCTCATCTGTAAATCCAAGATGTCGAGATATAAAGGACAGACTCCTCTCTCCTCCCCTGACGGCGGACAACAAATCCAGCTCATTGGATTTCCCCAAGTTGCGGTAATAATTGATCAGATCGATCCTGAGCAGGTTTTATGACTTTCACAGCAAGGTGACTGACTGACTGCGGAGGAGGAGGTGCTGAGCGGACAGCTCCTCCCGGACTCCTTCCTTCACATTACATTACCTTACATCACATTACATTACACTACATTACACTACATTACATTACATTACATCACATTACATTACATTACATTACATCACACTACATCACACTACATTACAGTACATTACATTACACTACATTACATTACATTACATTACATTACATTACATGAGATTACATTACACTACACTACATTACCTTACATTACATTACATTACATTACATTACATTACACTACATTACATTACATTACATTACATTACATTACATTACATCACATTACATTACATTACATTACATTACATTATTACATTACATTATGAGATTACATTACATTACATTACATTACATTACATTACATTACACTACCTTACATCACACTACATTACAGTACATTACATTACATCACATTACATAGATTACATTACACTACATTACATTATGAGATTACATTACATTACATTACCTCCTTCACACCGACGCGCCTCAGCCCGCTCCCTCTGCACGTTTAGCAGCTCTTTGTCTCAGCACAGAGATGCTCCTCTGCTCAGGAACTTTCCCTTTTCCTTCACGCGTCGGTTAGGATCAGAAACACCCCCACCCACCCCCAGTCTATCTGAAGGGAGGGTAACAAAAAAAATGCTGTTTTTCTGTGCTGCGTGGTTGGACAAATAAAGAGAATCAGAGATGAGTAGGCGTCAAAACCTCCTCCTTAAAAAAAAAAAAAAAAAAAACAACGCCCCAAACTGCCTGTTATTCACACCGTGGCCAGCTCTCCTCTCAGGTCAGGTGGAGATGGAGGTGGAGATGGAGGTGGAGGTGGAGATGGAGATGGAGGTGGAGATGGAGATGGAGGTGGAGATGGACCCAGTGGACTCTGCGTTTGTTAAGAACGCGCTGACAAGTTCTCCAATTAAAGCTGTTGAAATTGTCATCGCTGTGCCACAAAACAATTTTTTCTCACTTTCACGTCGTCGCTAGGAGGGTTATTGGTCAGCTGCTGAGACAGTAGGTAGGGTAGCTGGTCAGTGGAGTATACAAGGTGTGACCCAGTGAGTCTGATGGAGAGTGCTGGTGATGCACAGTGCTGATGGTATACAGCTCAGTGCTGGTGATGGATACAGCCAGTGCAAACCCAGTGCATGGTATACAGCTCAGTGCTGATGGTATACAGCTCAGTGCTGGTGATGGTATACAGCTCAGTGCTGTGAGTGCTGTGATGGTATACAGCTCAGTGCTGTGATGGTATACAGCTCAGTGCTGGTGATGGTATACAGCTCAGTGCTGTGATGGTATACAGCTCAGTGCTGGTGATGGTATACAGCTCAGTGCTGTGATGGTATACAGCTCAGTGCTGTGATGGTATACAGCTCAGTGCTGGTGATGGTATACAGCTCAGTGCTGTGATGGTATACAGCTCAGTGCTGGTGATGGTATACAGCTCAGTGCTGTGATGGTATACAGCTCAGTGCTGTGATGGTATACAGCTCAGTGCTGTGATGGTATACAGCTCAGTGATGGTATACAGCTCAGTGCTGTGATGGTATACAGCTCAGTGCTGTGATGGTATACAGCTCAGCTCAGTGATGGTGATGGTGATACAGCTCAGTGCTGGTGATGGTATACAGCTCTCTGTGATGGTATACAGCAGTGCTGGTGATCATACAGCTCTGTGATGGTATACAGCTCAGTGCTGTGATGGTATACAGCTCAGTGCTGTGCAGATGTAACAGTCAGTTAGTTTCTGTCTCTGCACTGACTGGGGAGATATTTTTTGAAACAACCAGTTGAGAGATTTTTATTGTTTGAGCAACTTTTAAAGTGCTGCACTTATTCTGTTATAATTAGCCCCCCACATGTGTCTAATGTGCCAGCAGGGGGCGCCATTGCTCACTGCAAGGAAGTGCATTTTTGTCCCCTTTATTTATGTGTGTTAATTAACGCGATATCTTAGATGCTCGTCAACAGATACAAAATAGGCATGAGAAAAGTTACCGTTGACATTTTTTTTCCTCATTGCTGAATAACAACAAAATAAACTATTCCACACATATATATAC
This sequence comes from Anoplopoma fimbria, assembly GCF_027596085.1. Lineage (NCBI taxonomy): Eukaryota > Metazoa > Chordata > Actinopteri > Perciformes > Anoplopomatidae > Anoplopoma > Anoplopoma fimbria. The sequence continues at coordinate 64,067 of NC_072467.1, read as the reverse complement.
CTGTGCTATTCATTCTTTAATGAAGATATTTACTATTAAAACATGGTTTTATTATTTAAAAGATTAGTAATTGTAGGTCTACTTTCTTCCTTTCTTTCTTTCTTTCTACTTCTTTCGCTCTGGGAAAAAAAACATGAGGATTTAGTCCTACACTTCATCTGACCATAACCCATTTTTAAACTTTGCAGAGGGAACAAATAGTGCTCTTTATGTTCACTCTTGCAGATGGGGAGCTTGTTGCTCCCCCAGTGTTCTTCTCTCCTCCTGTCTGCTTCTCTTGGTGGGCAGTGCTCCGTCTCGGTTTTCACTCCTGATTATAAAGGAGGAGTTTGCAGCAAAGAGGCACTTATACTCCAACTGGCCTGAATCAACTCTGGCTGTGTGATCTGGGACAGTAGGCTGACTTCACTAGTTTTTGATTTGGGCAAAAGGACGAGCTGATAAAAAAAACTGGCACCATGGTTGTGGCGGGCTGCACGAAATGCATAAAATATATGTTATTTTTCTTTAATTTTATTTTCTGGGTGAGTTGAATTTTTTTTTTACTATGAAATGCTTTTACTTTGCTCCTTTGATGTTTGAGTAACTTCTACATTTAAAAATAAAACTTTCTCTCTACTTTTGATTGATTAAGAGGCTGCGCATTTAGGCCACACGTCTGTGTAGCTCAAGGCTTAAAGTTAATACATTATAAGTCCTGGACAGTTTCCCGCCCTGCTGTGGACTTTTCATTATGCGGCTGTGTCTTTGAGAGGAGAGCAGCATCAGTAGAAGAGGCACAGCACACTAAACCTGGTCCAGGCAGGAGCTGAAATGTTTTTAACCAACAGTTACTTTCTGCATGGCTGTGAGGAGCTCTTCACACTGGGTGGGCTTCAGTCCTCTCACGGGGATAATACTGTTTTTTTCTCTCACATTATCTCTGTTTTAGATTAATAATTGAATTGATTCAACTCCTGTTCATATTATCATATTGTCTGATTTCTGTCGTTGTTTCTGATGGAAAAGTTAACCAACTTTATCTCATTATTGGATGGTGTCTTGTGATTTTGAGGAGTCTGGTTCTCCCCAGATGAAACACACATAAGGGGGGAGATTGAACAGGGCTAATGGGGTGTCTGGGGGAGGGGAGAGCTGTTTTCCCTTTGACATTTCCTTTGTTCCTACCTGGTCACCAGACTAGCATTTGCTGCCTTTGAACCCCTAAGGTGGTCAGGAAACACCTCATTTATTCTAGATTCACCCTTCTTGTTTTCTGAAAAGTTGTTTCAGTAATAAGAGCCACAGTGTTGTTTACATTTTACACTTCGTTACATCACGTCAGTCATCCTGCAGATGTGCTGTACACTTAATTTGTTCGCTCGTGGCCTTGCACGGTCAGAATTGATCACTACTTGTTTGGGAATTTCCATTTAAGTTTGTCTCTACAGAACAGTGACCTTTTTTTAGAAAAGCCGCCACATCCTGGACACGTCGCACTTGATGGGATGTTTCCTCTGTTGGTTTTGCTGCTGTGCCTGTCATTGTAAAAACTCTGAGCCCTCTCTTCCTCGTTTTGCTATTTTTTATGTGACAATTTGGTTTCCTGTTTCTTGAAGAACAATGGAGTGCAGTCATGGCACTAAATGTGCATATCTTAAAATAAACATTGACATAAAGAAAAAAGAGCATCAGCATGCAAACTATAAATTGCACTGATCCGTTAGTGTAGTTATGCTCCATCAGCTTTTACATGATAACGCTTTTATCAGGATATATCTGCTGTATTAGATACAGAATAGAGGAGAGGTCAAGGGAGAAAAAGTTGAATAACAAAGTTCTTGAGTTGGCTTTTAGACAATGTAGGGAGGATGTGGTTGTGCCGTAGGTCACTAAGGTGTCAGGATGTCCTTTCATCACTCTTCTGAAAGGACATTGGACAGTTCACAGCCTCACGGGGGAGCTGAACACAGAGAAACATTAGGCAAAAGGTTTGGGCACTGATTTGATCTCAGGAGATTCAGACTTTGTGCACTCTCTCTTGAGCTTTAAAAAAATAATTCTTAATTGATAGGATGTTTTAAAATTCATGTTACATCTCTTTTGAATGTCGGACATTTTAAAAGGCTCTGATCCTCACAGAGGTTTCACCAAAGTAAAGAATAAATGAAAGAGAATAATGAAAACCATTTTGTCTTTGGGGACAGCTGGCCGGAGGTGTGATCTTAGGAGTGGCCCTGTGGCTCCGCCATGACAGTCAAACCAGCAACCTCCTCATCCTCCAGTTTGAAGGCCACCAGGCACCGGGCACCTTCTACATCAGTGAGTATACACCATCAACATATGAACTTCACCATCACGTCATACATTGTTTTAGAGTGGACAAAAAACATTAATTTCCCATGTTTTTTAAGGTTGGGAAAGCTGTTATCATTTCATTCTTCAATGCTAAATGTACACTGAGTGTAGCAGCCTCGGTGTGGACAAAATACAAATACATCTTACAATATAATACAATCAACTACTACAACACAACAAATTATGGACACATTATAAAGAATGTACCATAAATGCCAGCTATTATATTATAGTCCTCTTTATTGTTCTTGATCATTTATCCACTTCCTGTAAGTTGCTTGGTCATCATCTCGTCCCTCCTATTTCCTAATAAGCATACGTCTTCCTTGAGACACTAGATACCTCTCGGCCTCCTTGGTATTTCTGCCCTCATTCCTCGTTCTCCACTTGACAGGAAGCTCACTGGTAACAGAGCGATGAAATGTAACTAACTGACAGAAATACCTGTCTTTAACACTCAGCTGGAACCATGTGAGTCTAGAAATAGTCGGAGCGCCGTGACCTCTTAGCAAAGACCAGGAAACAGGACCTGCGTATATCCGCAGCATGACAGTAGGAGTCTTTACCCCAGTGTTTTTAACCCGGCTGTCACTCTAACACTAATGACCACCTACTGAAGGTGATGTTTCTCTAACTCGGATATGTTTATGACTTCAGCCTCGAGGTTCTCTCAAGAGAGAGGCCAGATGCCTCAGACAGATGTTGAGACATATTCAGTCTCTGAGGAAATGGTCTGTGAGCACGGTGCACAAATAAAGCCATCATGTGCCTTCTGTCGCTCGCACTTTTTGATCCTCAGAAATATTCAGGAGTTTTGTATTCATGCAGTCCAGCATGGTCTGTGTACATCTTAGTAAAAGTATTCCAAAGAATCAGGACTATGTGCCCCAGATCTTTCTCACTACATGAACTAAAGTCTTAAATCATGTCCTTTTCCCTGTTCTCAGCAATCCACAGACTGGCCCTAAAACCTGCAATACGGGACATGTTTTAAACATTTCAAAGGTCTGTCCTCTTGCTTAGTTGTGGTGGTGAACTCCAGTGTGCCCATTAATTCACATTTGGGCTCCTGCTGCTGTCCCATACTTACCCCCTCAGTAAATATACAGAGCGAATGCAAGCTGGTGCTTTTTATAGAGGCAAAGGCACACTCGTGATTTTAAAAGCAGGGCGGCAAGCGAGGCCCACCCAAGGGACTTCAAGGGACCATTTCTTTTTTTTGTATGTTACCCTCCCTTGAACATACGCCCTTGCATAATTCAAGTAACCTTGTACATCTGCACATTACCCTTCAAATTAGAGTATGGAGTGGATGTTTTTAGCATGCTGGCACACCAAAGTGGTATTTATGTGAGGCTGAAAATACACATTCTCCTGCCTCATAACCAGTGCCTGAAATCATAATTGGTGGCAGTTGTATGTAGTCTGGTTTGGTTAGTGCTCCAGCCTCTCATACTGTGGGACACAGCCTACAGATGCTTCAGTTGTGTCACACTGTATGTATAATGCAGAACCTTGGCCTGAATAACTTTTCTGCATTATTTCATAACTGAAAGAAGTAAGGAAGATGGTTGCATTGTGGGGCAAACAGGCTGTGATGGATGGATTTCAAATAAAATTGTGTGTATCAATGCACACAAAGACAAACAAAACCCCTGAATCCTCACAGCTGTTTAACTGCTTTGTCTAAACAGGACATTTCAACATTTCCCACATAGAAATGGCAATAAACAAAGACCTTTTGGGTTTTAAAGTCTTATTTATTGCAACTGTTTGTTCCTTGTCTCAGTAATAAATAATAAATACAGACGTACACAGGAGATATAGTTGCTGATTCTCTCTCACTTCAACTGAAAATGTACAATCATTTCCATGTAAATGTAACTGCTTTCCCTTTTTTCACATAATCTGACCATTCAACTGATTTCTAACCCCTGGTGAATAAAAAATTATACTTATAGATGTCGCTATGAAACTGCATTAAGGAAAAAAAAATTTGAATCACAAGTTTTCTGAAGTTTGTTGTATATAAGTGTGAATGAAGTGGAGATTTTTTGCTCAAAGTATTATAAAGACCTCATTTACAGAAAACAACCTTTATGTACATGTTGTAAGACGCTGCATGGGAATAAAATAACCAATAGCTATTTCCATGAAACTTTTTCACCAATTTTTATGTTTGTGTTGTTCTGTTTAAATATGCAATGAGGCATTATGCAACGCTAAGTTTTGGTGAATTAAGGAGAAATCGAAAGACACGAAGTAGTAAAATAAACACCTGAATGACGTTTTTTAGATCTTTTATTTCCACTAGTCTGAAAGAAGACATGTTATAGAAGGAAAATAGCACAAAACCGACTCTATCTGAATCTCACCATAACTGACTTAAAGGAACAGTTCAACTTTTAGGGAAATTAACTTGTTCTCCTTCTTGATGAGAGTTAAACAAAAAAAATCAATAACACTCATACCCATACAGACATGGTGTCAATCTTCCCTTTCTAACTTTTAAATTGAATAAACACATTTCCAAAAATGTTGGTCCAATTCTCTAAACTGCTGTGTCAGACCAAGACCAGACTCTTCAGCTATTCACAACGCACACTTGAATCATTTTGAACCGGCTTGTAGGTTGGCTACAAACATGTTGTGTAACTTAAACATAGTATATTCAGTGCAGGAGGTCAGCTGTTAAAGACATGGTTCCTGTCTGCTCTCCCCCTTTTATTCCACCTATTTCTGTTAACAAGATGACAGCAGGAAATGTTCCTATAGAGCCTTTTTAATAATTAATCCTCTTCTCATCATTTATCCATTGATTCACACTATGACTGGGTTCACCTCAGTTTATTGGTGTCATGCTCCGACCGTGTGAACATGTCTTCACAGCTCTCTTTTTAATATACTAAATGAGAATCGTCCAAGTGGGGCTTTTAGCTGGTCATCACCTCCCCCTCTCTCCCTCTGGAGATTACACTGGGTTACAAGAAATAAATGAACTTCCCCGGAGGTATAAAATTGCCTGTCTCCCTTAAAGTCTCAATGGCCTTCAAACCTCAAAGGGTGTTGTCATAGTAATGGAAGGCAGTGGAAATAATGCCTGCTTTGCCGCATTGCCGGGTTACTGGCCCTGGTAGCCGTTCCTCACTACAACAAAAACCTGAAAGAGAAAGAGAGGAGGGGGGATGGGGGGGATGAAGGAGGACGACAACGTTGAGTAGAGACAGCCAGAGAAAAAAAGAGTGTTGATGTGAGTATGGGGAAGGAATATGCATGACATGTGAGGTACAGTATGAGGTGGTACGTCAGGCTACGTTAGAGCCTGAGTGTGTCTTGTTTGTGTGTGAGTAAGAATAGAAAAGCCAGAAACTAGACCGTCCTCCTAAAAGCATTCACATCCTCTACTTAAATAAAAGTAGTGATACACTGCTTTATATAATGTCAAGTAGTTTATTTCAGTGGTTTAGACCCTATAGGTTGGGAATGAAAGTGCTGCAACACAAATTTTTATTCATGTTTGGAGTTTTCTCGAATCTTTGCTTTTTCAGGGAAATTTTTGATAATTTGACCTTTTGGGGTCTTGAATATTTACATGAAATCATTTAAAAAGTGAAGAGAGGAAATCTCTATTTGGTGGACCTGCTAACAATTTTGGATACGTCTGTGACATGACAAGGCTGTTTTTTCTAAAGGCAACGGTCTTATCTTAAATAATGTATCTTGTAATTGTTTTCTAAAAATGTACCATGTGTTTTATTATGTAAAAACCTAATCCGAAGAATAACCAGTGAAGTCAAGTATAAAGTAGAATAAAATGGAAATACTCGAGTGAAGAAGAAGTACTTCAAAATTAAGTAAATGTATCGTACCGTTATCATCCATAGCTGACTATATAAGATTTTCATTTTAATGAGTTTTAGTGTTCGTGTTGGGAGCTTTGCTGTGGATCTGCTGAGGTTATCAGTATTCAAACTGCAGCTTTTCTGAAACTTTTTCTCCTTCAGGCAATTTATTCATGCAGGTCATTGATTTTATTAATTCATGTTGGAACGCAGCCAGTCAACCTCTAACCTCCGCTGCATAAACCCTCTGTGTAATCACTTTGAGGGAAAGATAAAGGCCCTGATTACAGGAATGAGTAGCTATGTGCATTACTGGGAATTTAGTTTTAAAGCTTAGTCTTTACCTGGGAAACAGCAGCTTACAAAAAAACCTCAACATTATCACATGTTCTCAATCAGCACAAAGTGCAAAAAAGAGTAAAGGCTTATTGTCACCAAGTACTCTTAATTAAACTCACCATACAGATAGTACAATAGATTTTTTTTATCTCTTCACTCTCTGTTCTGAACATTTTCCTTTGAGCTACATTAAACATAAGCCTCTTGCCTTAAATATGTGGAAACTGTGTATTTTTGTCATCACTATGGATAATGGACAAAAAAATATATATTTTAAAGGTTAAGACATTGCTGAGCTCTCAGTAGATTTATTTGACTCCTCTTTGCATCAGTTTAATGTATTTATCTTGGTCTGTGTATATATTTGGGTTTGTGTCTTTGTATTCACAAACCCCCCCCGTTTCCTGGGGAAGGGTAATGCTCGGGGTCAGGGGTCAGAGCAGAGGGGGGTTTTGTTGGGGGTGCCTGGAAGTTACTTCCTGGCCTGACAGCTGAACAGAGTCACCTCTGCCTCTCTCTCTCTCTCTCTCTCTCTCTCAGGATCTGGGGGCTGTTTGTCTCCAGGATGTCAATAATGTCATGTCATCCTACAGAGGAAGGCAAAAGAATCATGCAGACAGTCCTTTACTACATTCAGATCAATGGATCAACACACTGCTCTGACACTGCTGCCCCCTAGTGGTGCTGAGGACACAACGCCGCCATGATGAACTACATGTCTTTAAATTCTCTCGTATAATTGACAGATTCCTATTGTCTCCGTGTTTACAGGTGTGTACATACTGATAGCTGTTGGGGCTGTGATGATGCTTGTTGGCTTCCTCGGTTGTTACGGCGCCATTCAAGAATCTCAGTGCCTGTTGGGGACAGTGAGTATCTTCTGTTTGAATTAATTCATGGAGGAGGATTTGAGTCTGAAGACATGAATGATTTTCCTTATTTTCTTCCTTTAGTTCTTCTTCTTCTTGGTGATTCTCTTTGCTTGTGAAGTGGCTGCAGCAATGTGGGGTTTCATGAACAGGGACACGGTAAGCAAAACAAAACCCAAGCCTGCCACTGAATATTTGATGTTTGCATTGATTTCTACCTCTGCTCCAGTGAACCTGCTCTGTCGTCTCTGAAACACAGATTTCCAAAGAACTGATCAACTTCTACGACGCGGCCTACATCAAAGCTGTGGACGTCTCAGGGTCTCCCAGCAAAGACTCTGCCATCAAGGTGCTGGATGTTTTCCACACTACGGTACGTCAGAATGCAAAATCACTCACTATGTGTAGAAGTGATATAGATCTATTTGATTGTGTATTTTGTTGGGTAAGTGACCTCTTGTTTCTTTGTGTCCCCTTCAGCTGGACTGCTGCGGTAAAGGAGACGACACGGCTCTCTTCAAACAAGTCGCCGGCACCTTGTGTCCCAGAAAGACTCCAGAAGATTTTCTGAAATCTCAGGTTTACACAAATTTTTGAACACAATTAACACATAAAGAAATGTTATTCATTGTAAATGATCTGCCATCTTTTGAATGTATAATAATAAAGTTGAAGAATAGTTATATACAATTATATATTTCAGGTTTTAGGGAATTTCAACTTGAACTTTGCAATCATTCTACAGATTTATTGATCAGAACATCAAACAGAATGCTAAACAAATACAGCTAAATATGAAACTATAGTTTGATTGACAAACGTTGACTGGGTGTCAAAAAGGAATGGGCTGGTTTGACACAGTTTTAGTGTTTATTGTCTTCATAACTTTTGGGTTTTTAACTCAAACTAAAATATATTAATACCTCTCAAAACTGCAACGATGCACAGCAGTTTGCATTTAAGAAGAGAGAGTTCACAAACATATTTACTTTGGGTAAATAAACACTAGTATAAACAATAACACCACCAACAAAAACCACCAAGACATACTGTCTTGGTGGTTTTCTGCCTGTGGGTACTGGGTGAAGTTTAACAGAAGAGTGCGCACAACAAGGCAAAGATACACACAGGCCGGACAAAACTATACTTAACTGGCACAAAATAAGTTTACACGCTTTTAGACTCCAAATGAATAGCTTATTTCTCCTTTTTAAGCTTTTTTTTTTACCCTGTAAGATCTCCTTTTGAGTTGATTACTGTCTCTACAGCAAATGCCTGTTTTTCTCTTTCAAACTGATCTGAGAAAGATCTTACAGATATTAAACATTGCCAAGGATTGTGTTATATATATAGTTACCGAGCAATAAAGACTTTTATTCTTTTGGACACCTTGCTAGTATTCATGCTGCTAATAGATAACATTATGAATTATTTAGAATTGTGCGGTCAGAAGCGGCTGATATTCAGCCACTTGTTTTGACAGCAGACACACTTCTCCTTTACTTGTAATCCAGTACAGTGTGTGTGTGTGTGTGTGTGTGTGTGTGTGTGTGTGTGTGTGTGTGTGTGTGTGTGTGTGTGTGTGTGTGTGTGTGTGTGTGTGTGTGTGTGTGTGTGTGTGTGTGTGTGTGTGTGTGTGTGTGCAGTTTGAAGGGTAAAAACGTAATCACAGCCACACGATAAACGTCTGTATTTCTGCCTCCTCCCAGAGCTGTCACTATAAACTGATCGAGCTGTTCTCGGAGAAGCTCTACCTGATTGGTCTGGCTGCTCTAGTGGTTGCTGTCATCATGGTAAGTTCAAATGCAGACAGATATTCAAATCATGGCGAAACATCTCACTGAAACTAAACTGCTTTTATCAGCCATGATAAAATGTATTGGATTAAGCCAGTCTGCCCTTTTTCCCATTTAGATCTTCGAGATGATCTTCACCATGGTGCTCTGTTGTGGCATCCGTAACAGCCCTGGAGTATACTAGGAGACCAGCTAACAGACAACATCAGCCTTTAATGGATTTTTTTATCATATGTTTCTGTGCATCAGCTCCTCTTCCTTGTGATTTTAACACAACAAGATGGATATCTTTCTTTTTACTATAGATTAGAAAATGTATCTTGTTCTTGATAATGCTAATCGATAAACAACCATTGTTCTTACACAATGATTTAGATGTTCTTTATTTATCATACAACGCTTCATATGAATTTTTTATATATACGATATGTTGTGAAATATTCCTCTGAGGTCACAATGTTGTTTTTATGGATGTATAAATTGTATATATACTTGTCATATGTTAATAACACCTAGAAGAGTGCATGTATTCCCTGATTTATTGTTTGTGAAGGATTTCGCTGCAGTGTTAGTGTTAAAATATAATTTAAGCAGCAGTGTGTCAGTGGTCTAAGGTGATGTGCTGTCTTACTCTAATGATTATCAGCATGACGAGTTAGCCTGAGTGTTTGTTAGTCGACTGTGTGTCTCTTCTTTGTGCCTAATGGACCATCTTCATGCTCTCTTTCCTTTATTAACTTGTGAAACACACATCCTTAAATAAGCAGTTATGTCTTCTTACTCAACCTGTTTTTGAATAAAGCTAATAAATTATGTCACCTTTCAATTATTTTTTGGGGAGAAGACACTACGCCAGTGTTTTCCAAACTTTTATTTTGCTTGTGACTCCTTAAGATGACGAAAACTCCTGTTCAATGTCTTTACATTGTAATCAGTTCAATCAGAGTGGGATATTCACTCATTGAATTGAGTCAAGAAAATAAAAAGTATTTTGTGTATCTAAATGAGTTGGAATTGTCTTTTCTTTTTTTTTTAACCATCTCTTGACCTACTAGATTCATTTTGGGAGCAGTAAGGTCAAGGGTCAAGGCCTACAGTATGGGCACCACTGCACTACACAGATGTTTTCTTTCAGTGACATTCTTCACTGTGAGATTGCTTTAAATATAGAACTGAGCTCAGTGTTTGATTGGGAAACACATACTATATAAGCCTTCTATTTGACAATAAACTACACAATCTGTACGACAATCTTCCCCCTGACATTTTTAAACCTTTACTCAACAACCCAAAAGTATTTACCGTGAGTCACCACAGGGGGGCAGAATAATATCAACGCCCCTCTTGCTCAATCAGCACTATTTTCCCCCCTGCAGCACTTTGAATACATTAAAAACTCACCTGACTTGTATTTCTGGCACTGTGGCAGCAGACACACCCAGAACACTCAGTGTTTGCTCAGCCAACAGGTTTACTTTCTCATCAGAGAACATTCAATGATTTTTGGAATCGAACCAAAGTGATCATAAATGACGCAGAACACCTAAACGGATACTTTCTCTAATTTTCTCTGTTTCTTTAATATTCTTTATTCTGTTTTGTAATAGTTTTTAATATTAGAAATGCCTCTCCGCCCTCGGTAAAACAAATTAAAAGTTAACAGCAGCACAAAATCCATAATCAACACCTCTTTAAAATATATTTACAAAAGTTAACATTATAAACTTCATGAAGACAAAATGTATTGCAGTACTGTTGAATATAGCTAGATGTCTACTGGAGCCAGGTAGAGTAGAGGCCTTGCTAATCTTTGAATAGCTCAATGAAATCATTTGGTGGTAGGAAATGAGGTGTGAATGAAGTGTTTTTGAAGTAGTTTGATGCAAATTTTTTACAGTATAAAATAATCCAACTTTTTTACTGTATGAGAATCATATAGGGGGTTGACCATTAACCATTGTTCGAAAAATAATACATTTGTTTAATAAATGAAAGCTTAAGAATACTCCGATATGGGGTAAGAAGTCCCCAGTAGAAATCAATACTGTTAGAAATCTGAGGAAGTAGTACACCTTCATCTCACACTATTACATAGCGTTAATAGCTAACCAACATAAATAAATATTATTAATGTATCTAACTAAAGTTACTTGACTCAGTTATGATGATAACGTTCTAGCAAGCAGTATTAGCTCGCTGTATCACTAAGCTCGCTAACTTAGCTAGCTTGAATCTGTCGATGTAAGCGGCCCTAGTGATGTATAAGAGCAAAGTAAAAATTTGAACATTAAGTTCATCCTATACAAAATACCAAGTTTGTATATCATAAACACTTGTTAGTTTCTTTGCTCGTGAGACAAGAAATTGATGTTGAATCAAAAATAGGTTGGAGGGCTGCGGATCCCTTTCCAGGGCCGAGTGTCCACCATCGGCTGTTCTTGGTGTCTACAAACCCCTGGATGTAGAGCCTGCCCTCCAACAGGCTCTGGGGGCCCTGGCTTTACTCTCACCAGCTTTGACTGCATTCCAGCCCCGGTAAAGCCTCCAGATTTTTATCAAACAAGACATGTTAAGATTTAATTTAATTTTAGACTTGTCTACATTATTATTGTCTAGAATAAACTGGGTAGTTTATATGCTTATATGATTTGTTTGTAGATATGTAATCTGGAGAATGAGGCAGTAATAATGGGTGAGAGGAGAGCCAGGGCCCGCAAAGCATGTGAGGCTCCACTTCCAGGGGTGCGTGGACCCTGGAGGACAGCCGATAGCGGGAACCCCGCAGACCTCTCGCCTTATCTCTGGTTTTCCAGCATGCTCTGGGCAAGCACTGGCTAGCTGCGTGGCTGTATTCTACAGACCCTGAGCAGCCTCCAGCAAGCATCACTATGCCCTTCTCCAGAGAGAGGTCAGCGAGTCCAAGGTCATGTGGAGTTTCTTTACTCTGAAAACGTTGAAGAAAGTTTTCAATTCCACATCACTTTTCATAAAACTACTAATATCAGAAGTGAATTTAATGATGAAAAAACATAACAAAATTGTGAAAAAACAAAACACAACGGGAACAAAACCTCTCTTCCTTGGCCTGTTTACTTTATAGCACCAGTTAGCATCATAGCTAAACTAACATTAGCATTTAGCAAAGGCCAAGAAGGGTATAGCCAAGCAGACACAGGGTAGGGGCGGGTCGTAAGGATGCCCAGCGAGTTAGTTCAGTCTAGAGAGAGCCAATCATCTGTAAATTCAGAACCCTGAGTCAATCTGGTACAAAGTCGCAGTCTGTAGTCTATTTTATTACCCCAAAAATGTGTTTACCTTGCCTACTTGTGTACATATTATTTTAATATCCAAATAAATATATATTAAAATATCTATATGTGAAAGAACTCTTTGCAGCTCTTTATATTTTGGCATAACTCATCTGATTTTAACCCTCATGTTCTGTTTGGGGTTCTGGAGACACTTGGCCCTTTATAACAGCTCATAAAAAATACCAAACATATAATCATCATCTTTATGTTTTTCCATTATTTTCTACATTTACAAGAAATTAGACACAGAAAAAGAAACATCACTTAATTTACAGCTTTGAAAACATGGTCAAATACAGTGGATTGGAAATGCTCTTTATCTGTCATTGGTGTTGACGTTACTTTTTATGAAACACTACCTTAAACCTAAATCTTAAATAAGTCTATTTGGAGGTCTAACAAAGAAATAACTGACTCCAAACAGAAGTTACATCACCATTGTGACCATTGTGGTTTTGACAAACAAAAGGAATACATTCCTTACTGGGTTTAATAACGATGCTTTATGATCAGCCGTGTAAACTGTCTCTCTTACTACATTTTTACTTAATATTGTTTTATTGTAATATTTTTATATTGTAATGTTTGGGTGTCCCAGACTTTACGTGCTGTAGTGTATTTTCTGAGATTACCTCACAAAATGACGGTTGGCTCCTTACGTCCGAGACATTACACAGAACAAGGGTGTCACAGAACAAGGGTGTCACTCTCGCTCTCTGGCGCAATCACTTTCCCTGACGCACACACACACACACTCACACTAAAACTTGCAGACACACTGATCTGAGTCAGCCTTTAGGCTGATTTCTGTCACTCTCTACCTCTGAACTGGGCTGGGAATCCAGTAAAACAGCTGCTCTGATGCTTTAAACTGATCTGACTGAGTGAGTCATCAATTAAATGTTGCAACACACTTAAAAAATAAAACAGCACTGATATTGAATCACACGCCATTAATAAAATCTATTGTGTAAATTAATAATACAAAACCCACCCTAAGTTAGTCAGAACAGTTTCATTCGAAAAAGCTTAATGGTAGAGAAGCCTAATCACAACTGATCAGCTAAATTGAACTTCTCTTTCTGACTCGTCCTTTTCGTGGCCGTCAGACCGTCTGATCCCCTCTTCTGTACACACCCTGTGGTGTCAACCTTTCCTTTGACTCATCTCTTTGTTTTGTGTATGTTCTGTATGTACCTGCAAAGGAAAGGGTTATTATAATTTTTAGGGCGGCGACTGTGACTATATCTTTTGATACTTTCTAATATCCCACCAAATCAAATCACTTGGTGCACTTCATCAGAGAGGAGAACATCTAAGATACACAGCATCAATGGTAATGGTGAGTCCAAACATTTTATTTTATTTTTTATTTTATTTATAACAGATTGATCTATTTTATGCATCTGTTTTAAATAATCAAGCAAAATTTATTTCACTCAGAACATTTCAGACTCACTAAGACATTAAGCTTCTGCTTCTGAAGCTGTAATTGATTGTGATTGATTGTTTCTACTCACAAAAAATGCCGTGACAATTAAGGTAAAGTCAGTGTGAACAAATTTGGAGGGACTGTGAAGATATACGTGCTAAAGTGAACGGGGATTGTTCAGGTGAACACGGCCCTGATGTGCAGAGGAAGGATGCTTCGATACATCTGCTTCTGCATCTGATTCAGAGTAAACCTATCGGCTTTGATCTGCTTTACGGGAAATTAGAACCTCTTGTTAAGCTCAAGGGAAATGATTGGCTGATTGAATAACCATTTAGAAAGACTGCAGGTCATCTTTTTCTGCTCAGATACAACCAAACAAAGGAAAGCAAACAAAAAATAAAGATTATAAGAGATGTTTATTTATACTTGAGTCCATTTAGAGATGTTTATTCTGCTCAAACAGGGACTTTTTCTTACCTTTTAGCCCTACAGTTAGATACAGACATGCCACCTGCCTCATTCCCACGGTTTTATATCGCTTTCATGTTGACTGCAGTGACTCACAGTTGCTAAGCTCAAATAAAACAAACAGATAGAATCAGATACAAGTAAGGTGTGGCTCCACCTTAATAATAGAGTGAGCCTGTGCCACACCTTGTAACAGTCCTCCATTCATACTTAACATCAAGATTTAACCTAATATCAGGTCAATTTGTAAAAAATTGAAGAAACTCTCTAACTACGTTAAACTCAAATGCCTTTACTGCATATTGAAGCATAAATCTTATGCCATGTACTTTTTTACTTAAGTATTACAGATTCAAAAAGAACACCAATGTCCTTGTTAAATAAATATATAAAACTAAACAGCCAGTGGTGGAAGAAGTATTCAGATATGTTACTAAGTTAAAGTAGCAATACCACAGTGTAAAAATATTCTAAAAGTGCTAGTAAAAGTAAGTTTAAGCATAAGCAGTTACAGATAACAGATGGATGGACTGGTTTATAATTAGTGATGCATTAATGTGTTAATGACTTTCATGTTGCAGCTGGTAGAGGTGGTTTAATTACATCTAATTCATCCACAGGTGGGGAGCTTAATCCATAATCAGACAACATTATTTAATAATCTGAATCTGAAAAGTAACATTTAACTTATGTTGTTAACTAAATGGAGTGGTGTAGTAGCCTATAAAGTAACGTAAAACGTTAATACTTAAGTATACCTCAGAGTTGAACTTCAATACAGTACTTACTTACTTACAGTACTTGTACACTTGTTACATTCCACCACTGTTAACAACAGAGTTGTGATACTGGATGATATGTGTCGTCATAGTGTTAATGAATTAATCCTGTCACATTTAACTCCGGTATTAACTTGGAAGTGACTCCACTAACCACAGTCATAGAGCTGTTATTTGACCTGGTTTATCTAAACTGTAATTTCCTATTTGACTCTGTTACATGATGGATCTTAATTTCTAATTTATTTTAATGGTGAAGATACATTCATGTATTTAACTATGTAACTTTACATTAAAAACATCTACTTAATGTTCGATTAAAGTTTATTTGAACAATGTTTACATAACACCGTTGTTTTCAGGTCGTCTGTTAAAATGAAAAAAACAGGACTATGTAATGAATTAATATTAATACTGAGTGATTTGATGCCATTTTCAGGTATTTTCTAAGTTGTGCCTTACTTTTATTATTTCTAGTTAATGAATCAGGACATAACATTGCTATATGGTTTTATGAGAGTACTAATTATACAACTTAAAAAAATAGACATTTAGAGAGAATGCAACGTTTACCCAAAACAAGTAAAAGAAAGAAGCGAGCACCTGTGAGGCAGGTAGGTTCTGAGGTCTTGGTCCTCTGAGGCTCCACCTCCTGCTGCTGTTGAGCTGAGAGCTTCTCGTGAAACACAAACCCTCAGACGACCTGCTCCACGGCTTCTCCTCTGTCTTCTTCTTCACTCACCATGAGCGTCGTGGCCTCAGAACACGTGTTTTTGTCCGCTCTCCAGCCCAACACCTCGGTCACTACCTATGGACTCCCGTCGGAGGTCCAGCTCGGACACGGAGGCAGCATGTCGGACGAGATGTCCAGAGCGCGCCGCGTCCAGCAGCAGGTCCAGATGAGGCTGGCGGAGAAGTCCACCCTCCCGAGGCAGAATGGGTCGTCCTCACAGTACGCCATGTCAGGTAACCACCAACAAGTCTGTTTAATCTGTCAGGTAACCACCAACAAGTGTTTAATCTGTCAGGTAACCACCATCAGTCTGTTTAATCAGTGTCAGGAGGAACCGTGTCGGCTGGATGTTCTGCTTCATGACAGTATTTCCGCGTAAAGAGCCTAACCCTAACCATGAGCTGACTGTCTGAGCCCCACACAGGTTCAGGTGCAGGTGTTTGAAAATAGTGCTAGTGAGTTTAAAGCCCAATGGTGACACATCACATGTCTGTTAGGTCTGTATAGACGGGGATTAAACTCTTATCCTGTTTCCTTTAGCCAATACTTCTAGTCGCTGAAAGGAACTGGGATATTAAGTGTTGTTAACACTGGATACCCCACACAGCAACATGATTCTATTCCTGTGTATAGCCTGTTTACAAAGTTCAAAACCCCTCCTTCGTCCTCCCTTTTTGAATCACACCAGACAAGCATAGCATCGAGATAATTGTCTATTGAATATTGTCTTGATTCATCTATAAATCAGTTGGGTGTATTTTCCAGAGCAGCCTGCAGTCAGTTTTAAACCCAAAGATACTCAGCTCACTATCATAGAAGACAAAGAAAACCAGAAAATATTAAATTGGGTGGAATCAAGTCATTCTTGCTCTAAAAATACTTTCTAGAGAGTGGACGTTAGATTTTCTGTTGCCTGACAAATTGATTATTTAACTAATTGTTGCAGCTACCAAAAGTTTTATTTTCTGTTTTTTTACAAGAACCAATTTCAGTATTCCCCTAAAGTGACTCATATCAGCGGAGTAGCTTTTACCTTCATCAAGCAAGCATGCATTAATACGCCTGCGGTGTGTGCTGTTTTTTGTTGTGCATGTATGTCCCTGTTGCATTCCTCTGGGCCTCGTCAACCCATCTGGGAATTTGTCCATTCAGCTGCTCTGCAGGTTCGCAGCAAATGAACCTGAAGCCTCAGCGGTGATCCTACAGCGCTGTATGTAGTGAACAAGCACATGAGAAAGGGTTAATGTGTAACAGGCTCAAACAAGTGCTGCTTTCATGAACTTCCCTGATAGCAGACCAAGGTGAAAGACTCCCTCTGTGGGATTGGGTTTCAGGTCTTACTCAGCTTTAAGAGGTGAGGGTTGAAGAGATACCTGAGATATTATGGTTTTGTGAGAAGCTGCTGTTATGTCGTATGTTCAAAGATGACGCATTGTCAAACGGTGGCTCTGTCTGAATCTTTAGCACACAGACAAAGTCAGACAAGGTGGGATTGTTATGTAAGCAGCAGTGAGACTCCCGCATTAGGAAATTAAAAGATTGAATTTGTTTACAGGACTGTTGCAGTTAAGGAGCTGAATTAGTGTAGAGCCACAAATGGACACAGTTTTGTGTTGGTTTTGAAATCTGGTGACTTAAACTTGCACCTTCTTGATGCATGAAGACATTTTCTTCACGTCCCATTATGGACTACAGGGAGCAGCTTCACACGAGCTTCTTGTCAGTATGACCTTTTAAAATGATGGGTTGTGAAGAAGTATGTTTTTCTCACCTGTCTGGTTTGAGCATTGCCCCAGTAGGCTAACTGCCTCGAGGGAAAAAAACATACTGTTTGTGCCGTTTTTAATTTGGTAATGCAGAGGGTCATAAACGTCGGCTAAATTACTCACTTTTTTTTTACCTTAATTTTCTTTGTCAAACACTGTAGCCCAACATGGCGGCACTGTATGAAAAACTAGACGTGTTATAGGCTGTTATCTCTGCCTGTCCTTTGCCCTGGGCTTTGCCGGGAACAAAACACACAGTCACAAAATGTTGCCACGTCATATTTATCATCTCTTGAAACCTGAACAAGAGGGAGAGAAGAAATCCTAACAACACAGCAGGGAATGCTGCCATTTCAGTGGTTTGTGGCTTCAGAGGAGCTCATTATGATCGAATGCACACATGAGAAGAGCACCCGGAGAATTCTGCAAGGAACGCCTCCTCTTCTGTTTTTAAATGCTGCAACAATCGCCCATGTATGGATTAATTGGTGCTTACAGGTGGGCAAGTCTCGGCAGAAAGTGAGGGCAGAAAAAACGGCGTGCCTACGTATCAGCTTGATGACCAAAGTGCATAATTCAAAAGACAACAGATGATTAAAAAAAAATACAACTTTAGTTGTCAGGGTGTGTTTTCCGTGTGATGGGAAGGTGTGTAGGGCGTTGCCGAGGTTGACTCGTTCTCATCTACACCAACTGGTTTTGTGTGTGTGTGTGTGTGTGTGTGTGTGTGTGTGTGTGTGTGTGTGTGTGTGTGTGTGTGTGTGCGTGTGCGTGTGCGTGTGCGTGTGCGCGTGCGTGCGTGCGTGCTACAAAGAAGCCTGAGGGTAGTTCACCACTCCCCTTTGCTCACATGGGAAATGTAAAACCTACAACTTACACATGTTCACATTTGTGTGGGTATAGTCACACAAGTTAACCTGTGTTTGGTTTTTGATAATGTTTATTAATGTTAATTATTTTTTTATTTCTGAATTAGTCAGTTTTGGATCATGATCAGTGCAGATGGGATGATTGGCTCGAGCCTCGTGTCAGAACATGTTACAAATCTTCAAACACTGACTGCTGGCTGGCAAGCCTTTTTTTTGCCATGCTACCAGTGTGGCTGTACAAATGGCACTGTCAGTCAGTATAGCACAAATCCGTTGAATTGTAATGACATTTTGTACAGATGTTCGTGGTCCCCAGAGGGTGAATCCTACCTACTTTGGTGACTATCTGACTTTTCCTCCAGCACCACCATGAAGTTGACATTTTAGTCATTTTGTAAACTGTAGTTTATGTCTCCCTTAGGATGATTTGTAATAACTTTGGTGATAACATTTCATGCGTCAGCTTCAGCTCAATTTATTTTGACAATTTCTTACACTTAATACCTGCAAAACTAATGACATTCCCATCAGCCTTAGCTAAACTTTGTGTTTAGTTCTAATCAGCAAATGTTAGCATGCCAATGCACTAAACTCCTGTTAGCATTTAGCTTAAAGCCCCTAGCATGGCTTTAGCCTTTTTTTATTGTTGCGTCATACTTGGAACAACAAAGTACTTCTCTGAAAATCTTTTACTTTTTTCTGGAACTAAATGACAGGATGTACAGTTAATTTCTAATGATGAGAAATTATATAACGTAATTACCCATTTAAAAATATACAGTGTACTATTGTGCTTTCAGTTGAAGCAGACTTTTGAGTTGATATACTGTGGCTTAAGCATCACATGCCTGCTGTCACATTCTCCTCTCACCTGTCAGGTAACTCTGTAGCAAAAACGTTCAGACTCTTTCTACTGATGGTGCCGAGAGCGTCTTTGTTAATGTGAACTGTTCACTCCGAGTGAAGGGGAACCAGAGACGTCAGACCAGGTGACCGTTCTGGTCCTGCTGTTCCAGACTGTGTGTGCAATTGAAACCTCAGTCTTAAGTGCAACAGGATACCTGATATTCAAACTGTATGTCTTACATGCAGTCATTGTTGTAAATTAAAGAGGCGTTACACCTTGTTATGCCCGTGCTGCTGTGATTAAATCTACCACCACTGGGCCATTTGTTACGTCAAGACTGTTTGTTTTTTTACTTTGAATTTTTCCGTGTTTATAGTAAGTCTTCTACACAAAAAAGTCAGTCTCAACTTTTTTTAAAGTAACTTATAGGAGTAACGGGGAATTAAAAAACAACAGCAACAACAACAACAATAAATGTGTGTTTAGTTTTGAAACACAAGACTGTGAAAGTAATATTATATCTTAATTGTTTCCGTGATTGTATTGTTTTGTGCAGTAACACCAGCAAAGGTCAGGCTTGACTTGATGCTGTATTATTTATGTATGTGGTAGAACCTAATGATCACTTGACACAACTAATGTACGTGATTACAAAATGAAATGTGTGTGTTGAGAAATTTTAAATGATGGAAAATAGGTGATGAATTTCAAATGAAAAAACTCCCTAGATTTAAGATTACTTAAAGGTCACAGCAAGTATAAAACCAAAAAACAGCATTTGTCAGCTGTGTCTACTTCCTAGTTCTACTTATAGTAGAGAAAAGTGGGAACTCCTTACTTGCAGAAAGTGAAACTATTTATCACCACTTCTGATGAGTACATTTCAACAAAAGTGCACACAAAACAAAAGATTAATGAAGTAGCATTCACACGACATTCAAATGTGTCGGCAACACATTTTAAGCACAACAAGATGGCACTTTTTGCAATCAAAGATCTTCTTCTTTGTGTTGTTTCTGCCTGGACCTGTTTAGAGCCAGCCACTGCATCTGACAGTGATGCTGCTTCTCATAGAATAAACGCATCGACTCTGCCTTGACTTTTTAGTAATCAAATCCCCATTATTTAAGTACATTTTTAGCTGAATGTCATTTAAAAAGGTGACAAATAGACTGCTTGTTCTTATAAGTGCTGTAATCATTACTTCTTCTCATGCCGTCGTTAAAAGTCTGAAAAAAACTGTGCTTTAAGGTTGTCCTTTAAGGTTGCCATGTTGCTGTTAGGAAAAGCAAATACAAGTACAAAGACTTCACTGTATGTTTTAATTCTTAGTTTAAATTCTACTGTATAAAAAACCCCCCATCAAACACACAACATCAAATGGAAACTAGTTTTAGTCTCTCAGCAAAGCTTCATTTTATTACAGTTGTATCGCTGATAACAGTGTGATATTGTTTGTGGTATTCATCTGTTATTCTGTCTCCCTGCTTCCTTCCAGACTACGGCGGTTCTTCCACCATGAAATATCATACCTATAACCCAAACTACAGCTCTAAATCCTCCTACATGTACTCGGGTGCCAGAACAATGGTGAGTACTTCAGCATTATGTCACTGTTTCAGCGTCTTCACACACATGTCATGGATATTTTCAGCTGATCATGTAATGTTTAATTTAAACATTGCCACTGACCCTCTGCTAGTGCAACAGTGGGTCACCGAGGACACAGCATGTGTGGTATTTCACAGTACGCTGCGATCAGCTCAGGTTTTCAAGTCCACCCTCTAGATTCCTCCATTTTAGTGATTCAACAGAAGGACATTGGCTTTGTGCCACAGATGTTTGAGCTCTGACCTTAAGAGAAACCTGAAGCTGCATTATGGACTTCATCCTGCTTTTCAATGTGTCCATATTTGATATTTGAGTCAATAACAATGCCTTTATCTCCTAAATATGTGTTTGTTTGTATGAGGAATGGAAATTAATATTTTTAAAAAATGGCCTAACCTTTGTTTCACAACCCTGTGATCAAATACAAAAAAAATAAAATGTGTTGATATACTGTGAATCACAACAAATTCCCCCACACATACACAGTTCA
This sequence comes from Anoplopoma fimbria, assembly GCF_027596085.1. Lineage (NCBI taxonomy): Eukaryota > Metazoa > Chordata > Actinopteri > Perciformes > Anoplopomatidae > Anoplopoma > Anoplopoma fimbria. The sequence goes on along the minus strand of NC_072467.1, from coordinate 42,575 downwards.
TCTGAAGTCTGGTTACACTTTTAACATTTACTTCTCTTCCTCATTCTCAGGGTCCACGCATATCCCAGAGGTCAGGCTTCACCAGCCAGTCTGCCGGCCCTGACATGGCCCAGTTGCACAAGATCAGTGTCGGGGGTGGAATGGGTGTTGGAGTTGTTGGAGGTGGTGGTGGTGGTGGTGGTGGTGGTTATTACCGAGAGGACATACGCATGGGGAACTACCAAGGGGTTGCGAGGCAACAAAGCCGAATGGACCAAGAGGCCCTCTCCATGCACGCAGTGCGGCAGGCGCAAGCGCAGGCGCAGGCACAGGTGATTAATCCCTGGATGATGGATGGCAGCGATGCCGCCAGTATGGTCTCCGACCGTGACGCCACCTACCAACGGCAGTACGCTCAGAGCGCAGTCAACGGCTACACCAGCCAGGCGAGGCAAGGAGGAAGCACCATGACCTTTACTTCACCCATGCAACGATCTCTTAGTGGCACTCTTTCCCGCGGCGGAGGGATGACAGCAGGAGAGGCAGACTTCAACCAGCAACATTCCTTCAAAGGCCCGGCCCACCGCACCATCAACAGGATTACAAACCGAAACCGGATGAGCATGGGCTCTGTGTCCGGGCAGCAGATTATCCCAGGTGGGAGCGTCTATGGTGGAGGGGGGGACAGATTGGATGGAGGGTTCATGGTATCCGGAGTGTCCTCTGCTTCCCAGGGGAACCTTATGCAGCGTAAGGGCACCATGTCCCGGGCCATGTCCATCAAGAGCATGCAGAGTGTGGGCCGGGGCGCGGACATCTACGGTGGCCAGATGGAGATGGGAGCCAGCATGGGCAACCTCAGCGGGTGAGACACTCAAATGACAACAAAGTCACCCAATATTCACATTTACACAGTGATGTTATCTTCATGTTCTCATACAATTGTTGACAAAATCTTCAATTTGTTTATTTAGTGTAGATATATTCTAAGAAAAGATTAAAACCAACAATGAATTGATCCTACTAATAAGTATTGTTTGTGGAGGCAAAGCCTGATATACAGAAGCGTAATCCTCTGTGCTAAAGAGAGCACCTGTACTTCCATTGTCCAAAAACTACTGAAAACACAACAAGACACACTTTTGTGCATGTAGTTTATCTTCAGTCAGTCCCTCGTTCACTGTCCAGCTGCAGTAGATACTCACTAGCCAACAAAATGTGTAGTTATCTGCTGCTGAAAAGTATGGCTTGTTAAAAAACTACAAAATTAAACTTAATATCTCAAAAAGCAAAAACAGGCTATAGAGATCCGAAAGTATTGAGAGACAGACAAGAACTTTTCATGGGATTTCTTGACAATAAGAAAAATATTAAATCATGGCATCCTTTGATTCGTTTTAAATAGACAATGACAGAGACAACTTTCATGTTTTTTCGTAAGGGAATGTGTGTGATTGGTGTATTTCATAAGAGCTGTTCATTGGGAGGTGGCTGCTTAGTGGCAGGACTGGTTTTGGGTGTGGCAGCTCAGTTCCAGGCCTCACATTTCACACATCCCACAGCATGTGGGGAGCCAAGCGGATCCACAGATCACTGTGTGATTTGGAAGAAATTCAACAGGCTGTATTTTTGGCAGACAAGAAACAAATCATCTATGAATAATTACTGTTGCTTTTCACTGAAACATCCAAAAGACATATTTTATGCTACCATTCATGATGTCAGGGTGCCATAATTGAAATGTTTTAGATTATTTGCTTAAATTTGTTCATTTGCTCCTTCGATAGGATCACCTCCTTGGACATGCCCACCGCAGTGCAAAACCTGAGAGATCCCGACCAAGAGATGAAGGTCCTGGGTGCCGCCTACATTCAACATGAGTGTTACAATGACAGCGAGGCCAAAGATGAGGTAGCTCAAACTTATTAAACTTGTGGTTAGAATTCCTCTCGGGTTTTCTTCCCTGTAATCCCTTATTGAGAAACTCAGTCATGAAAACTGTTTTCCTTTAAACGATGGATGTTTCTCCTTTTCTGGTGACATAAAAGAGCAGTTTTGTCTTCTGTTCAGTGGGCTCCAGTTGTTTTCAATTTTGATCATCACTGTTAACATACCTGAACTCTGCCCTGTAGAGGTGTTGAATGGCAGACATACACATACATATCATATGTGACAGACAGCTCACTCGCTCAGTTTGGCCATGTGCTTTTAGCTTATGGAGGTTATGTTTAGCTCTGAGCATGCAGTCTCTCCAGCAGCCAGTAGTAGGTTAGCTTAGCTTAGCATAAAGACTGAAAACAGAGGGAAACAGCTAGCCTGGCTCTGTCCAAAGGGAACTAAAAAATGTCTCAGCACCTCATTTAAAATTGACCATACAGACATAAGAGTGGTATTCTTTTCATCTGGCGAACAACTGTATCCCCCTGAATGTAACAAATCCGTTAAAGGCCCTATGTCAGATTTTGGAGTTACCAAAACAGTAAATATCCTAAGCGGAATTTTTTTTCTCCTGCCACTTTGTTTCTAGGTGCGTCGCTTGAAGGGCATCGGTGAGCTGGTGAAGCTGTTCAACTACGACAACCAGGAAGTGCAGCGTTATGCCACTGGCGCCACACGCAACCTCATCTATGAGAACATGGACAACAAGGTGGCCCTGATCGAGGAGGGCGGCATCCCACAGCTGGTCGAGGCCCTCAAAGAGTCTGACGAAGAGCTCCACAAGAACATCACTGGTAGGAAAATCCCGATCACAGTAATTAAATAAAAAACAAGACAGAACAAGCAGAGTTGGTCTCAGACTGCTTGTTTTGGATTTTTTTCCTTGAGTAGAAATGAATGTTAATTAGTTTGTCACTATTGTCAATATTTGGATGCAACATAATCTAGACAGCAGTGTCCTTGAAATTCTTTGAGCGGAGAGTAGCTTTTGAGATTGATATTATTCAGCAGCAAACAAACAGGAGGACGCAGGCAAGCTGTAACTCGTCGCTTTAACAAGAATCCACTGTTTATGAGCATTTACTGTAACTGAATTAAAGTTTGAGATAGTTTGGTATTTTCAGAGAAGATGTGAGAGATGTTATTCTTTTATACAGCAGAGTGTCGTTGTTTTTCAGTTCATTAACAGTTCGAGTCCTAATAAGTTTCCAGTTGACTCAGCCTCCTCGCCCTTCAGCACTTATACATTCTCACAAGTTCCTACTCTGTCATTATTCACAATTATCTGTTGTCAGCATAATCAACAGTGACACTTTCTCATGAAACAAATGATGAAATGTAAAAAATCGATGTTGTGTGGAGATTTGTATGACATATAGTGTGATTACGCAGAGTCAGAGGTGGATGACGTGGAGCTGCAGACTTTTCTATAGGGGGTGTGAGACGGGGGATAAAGGAGTGTGTAGGAGCTGTCTGGGCCTGTGGACTTGCAGTATATCAACTCCCTTTATGAGTGATGGCCTTGTCACGCTTTCCTTTAAGCCGTTACACCTTGATTTATATCAGCCGGGTCACTGGGGTAATAAATAACAGAGCAGCTGTAGTTGTGCACCTTTTCTATGGGTTGTTTTTCAAAATGTGACTAAGACTTCTTATCTTACCTACATATGGCCAACTAATGTTATAGCTTCACTGCCAGGTTTTGAAAGGAATTCCAGATGTCCACATACAACATTTTAGGAAGTACCCTTGTTTTATTTCCTTGCGTTGAGGTAGATCAAAAGATTGATACCACTTTCAGGTCTGAGTGTGGTATTAATCTTCTCATCTAACTCACAGCAAGAAAGCAACAAAGCCAACCTCCCCAAATGTCTTAAAGGAACAGGGTGTATGATGTAGGTTGTTTTAATAGCAAAAATTGAAAAGAATATCCATAACTATGTTTTCATTAATGTGTCATCACCTGGAACTATGTATAATTTTGATTTCATTAACTTAAAATGAGCTGTTTTATCTATATAGAGAATAGCTCCTCTTCATGGAGTCCGCCTTGTTGCACCACCATGTTTCTATAGCAGCCCAGAACAGACAAACCAAACGCTGACTCCCTAGAGAGGGCCTTTTGCATTTTTACCACACCGTATCTCTAGGAAACACTTGGGTTGTTCAGTTGGATGCCCCTTTAAAACTGAGGTTATTGCTAAATAATTGTAAATCTCCAAGATTGAAGTTAAAATGTCCAATATTCCTGACATTCAGGTTTAGAAATAAAACATTAAATAAGCTACATACATATGCAAAAAAGGACGCAGAAATTTCAGTTTTACTCACTCTCCCCTTGTGTGTATGTGTGCAGGTATCCTGTGGAACCTTTCATCCAAAGACAACCTGAAAGAGAAACTGGCCAGGGAGACACTTCCTCAGCTGACTGAGAAGATCCTCATCCCTCTGTCAGGCACCGGAGAATCTGAGGGCATCCATCAGTCGCCCTCTGAGGCAGACATCTTCTACAACACCACAGGATGCCTCAGGTGCATCTCACTTATCCATGTCTTCTGTCTGTGGTTGAGCATGCTCCTTTGTTAAAGTCTGCTTTTTCTCCCATGATCAAATTTGCATTTTTGGGAACTTGTTCTGGCAGGATGCTTTATCACAAGCATCAGCTCACGGCCACTGGAGCTTTTACCATACCCATGACTTTTCACTGTTGTTTTCAAAACCTGCGTCGCTCCAGCCTCCAGTTGCGTTGGCTCTGCTCTGTTTATGCTCGGTTTACCTGTAGGGTGTTTATCTCCAAATTAATCACCATTGTTTTTATTTTTATTTTGCAATGCTCTCTGCAGGATATGTATCATGCATTAAAGTGCATGAAATAGAATTTCACTCCCAAGCCAAACTGTACAACCATCTCTATATTCACCCTCTAGTTAAAGTAATAACATGCATGTTTCCTGACTCTATTTTACCTGAAATATCTCTCTGACCCATCACTTGCTCTCTGTGTGTTCAGGAATATGAGCTCTGTGAACGAGAAGACCCGTCAGCAGATGAGAGAAACAAATGGACTGGTGGACTCTTTGGTGGGCTACATCAGGGCTTCCCTTGATGAAAGCAAGGCAGAAGACAAGGTGAGACAAGACCAGATGTAGCTGAGTTCAAGCTGCTGATTCTGTTCACACCAAGGCTTGTTTATTTATTTGTCTGTGTGTCTTTTTTTCTTAGGGGGTGGAAAATGCAGTGTGTGTCTTGAGGAACCTCTCCTACCAGCTCTACAGTGAGATGCCTCCATCTGCTGTCTTGCGCCTGGAAGGACCGACCAGAGCTAATGACACAGGGAATGGCGAAGCCATTGGTTGCTTTACACCTCAGAGCCGCAAAGCCAAAAATGTAAGCACACGTGAGATTTACCCCTGAGCTTTTTGTGTGTACAGACCAGATTCATCCGTTTCAACAATGACTCCTTGTTTCTTCCTTCTCCTGACAGAGCAAGAATTATGATCTCTCCACTTTCAACGAGGTCGCTCGGGTGCCAAGGGGCATGGAATGGCTGTGGCACCCACAGATAGTGGGGCTGTACAAACGTGTGCTGAGTGAGTGTGAGATCAACCACACCACCCGCGAGGCAGCAGCCGGAGCCCTGCAGAACATCACAGCTGGAGACAAGAGGGTAAGCAGCAGATTCTCCAGTTCGCCTGTCAAAAGCATTCAAATGCAACAAAGTTTCTCCAATATTGAATTTGTCTCCCTTTGCCTCACAGTGGGCCTCTGTGCTGAGCCGGGTGGCTCTGGAGCAGGAGCGCATCCTGCCAGTGATGCTGGACCTCCTGCGTACCAGCAATGATCTGGAGCTGCGTTCTCTCACAGGCTTCCTCCGAAATCTGTCCCGCCATGCCAAGGATAAGAATGACATGGGTAAGCTCTTTTTTTTAAATCCTTGATAGGATAGGATAAACAATGTGATGCTCTGAGCTACCTGTTACATATACATAATAACATATTCAGTAAAATGTTTTGTTTTATCACATTTTAGATTAATTCTAATGTTTATTAATGTTTAAACGTAAATAGCACTGAATTTATAGCATTTAAATTTACTTTGAAAACCATTTTTCTGAATTTATGTGGTATCCTTTCTTTGAAATTTCAGTTTGTTAGTTTACATGACAATAAAAAAAATCTGGTTTAACTTTTTTTAAACTTTAACTAAACAAAAAAAATGCAAAAAATCTGTTTGAACTTTGGCAGAAATTTGTGCGTTCATGCGAGTGCCATTGCTAACGGGAATTATCTGATTGTAAAACTAAATCTTAACAATATTTACTGGTTTATTCAGCTGTAAAGGTGGTGCAAACCCTGGTGACCAAGCTGCCCACCGATGGACACCAGAAGGAGCCCTCCAGCGAGGTGACGATCAACATCTGTGGTGTTCTCAATAACTTGGTGACCAGCAGCACTTTAGCTGCCAGGGACATCACCTTCTTTGATGGCCTGCAAAAACTGGTCGGCATCAAGAGCTCACATGACAACAGGTGAGCTGTTTAAGTGGAATTGATTTAACATGCCTTATCCTGATACAGACATTTGCACATTTTCATGACATCTGATGTGAAAAGTTACATACTTACATATATTCTGAAACAAGATTATTTGTACCAAGCGTTAACCTTGGATGAATCTGTTTTTCATAAGCTCTGGGAAGATGAGAGCAGCCAAAGCAGCATCCACCGTTCTCAGCAACATGTTCCAGTACAAGAAACTGCACAAAAGCTACAAACAGGTAATAGACTTCAAAAAATCAATAATGCATCAAAGACAAAGCATCAGTTTTGAAAAATGGTATTAATGTTATTAATAGTCTAAAGTGTTTCTAATATCCCGATACTTTAAAAGTGATTAAATTAGGAAATGTATGATTAAAGTTATTGTGTATTATTAAACTATCAAATCACACAGAAGCAGATTTAAACATTAATAAGTATGTTGAAAACACAGATAGCACTGTTAAAATTAATTAAAAAAATGTCTTTAAGCATTACCAGCTTATATCAATGTATGACTATACTGCACTTTACAACATCTTAAAAGTGTTCTCCTCACACATTATTCTGATGTATAATTCAGAATAAAAAATACACGAAAGACACACCAAAGTAAACCATAAGTTACTTTGTACATATTTTCTTAAATAACAGTGCACTCAGTTCAGTACAAAAATCTCTTCTTAAGAGTCTCCTGGTCGCTAACGCGGCAAAAACAACAAGTTGGACTCTGTATGTCGTCTGCCGATCTAAAGTCAAAGCTCAGTGGAAATATTTCCTCTTCATGTAGCCCCACCCTCATTTTTCTATCTGCATGTTTGTGCCTGAGCGAGAAAAAGAGTGAGAGTGACACATATTACTGGTGTGTGTGTGTGTGTGTGTGTGTGTGTGTGTGTGTGTGTGTGTGTGTGTGTGTGTGTGTGTGTGTGTGTGTGACAAATGACATTCCTCTCCCTCTGCAATTCCTTTGTCAGTTGGGTGGAACATGTTCAAAACCCATATATCTCTGACATTTCACACTGCTGCTCTTTCAACACACACACATACATACACACACACACACACACACACACACACCAAGGCGTGTCAATGTCTTGGGCGGGATCAGGTGCTGTGCGCTTTCTGCCTTTTGCAGATCACGACTTGCCCCTCCCAAGGGTGTGGTGTTCATCTTATTTCCTAACAAACAAGTCCCAACAGAACAAAAAAATGCATTAAAGCTTGTCTTACATTCACTTTTAATCCCAAGATACATTTTCCCGCCAACTGTTACAAAAAAACATGTACATTCACAAAAATGTAGCTATTCAAACACTGAATTGTGTAACTCCAGGTCAAAATTTCAAAATCAAGGGAGCTGTTGTTTACACCTCTGTGGTGTACAGTATAATTAATGTTTGAATCAGTCCTTTTTCTACACTTTTTAACACTATCTTGTTTGTTTCTTTGCTTTACAGAAAGGTTATACAAGACCGGATTTTGCAGATATGACCATCTAAAATAAAAGTAAGGCCATACAAGTTCACTTCTTTAACAGTGATCAGGCCCACACTCCACCAGCCGCCTGTGGAGTAAATAGACTGTTTATATTATTCAAAGATAGCGTAGGTTCAGTTCTTATCTGCCATACTTTTATGACGACAACATGCACACTATTGATGGAGGATCACCCCGATGGAAAAAGGACTTGCTGTGTGTTTTAAATTGACGGACAGTTCAAGAAATGTGGATCCGGTACGCTGGACTACTGATGGATTCTGATACAAATGAGTGCACCTTAACCATTTCCTCTTTTTAACACTGTATGTTTTAGTTTTGGAATCAGGGATGTATTCAGTTGAAACTTTCTGTTTCTGCCAGTTGAGCAACTGTTGATGGACAGTATGGTGGACACTTGTGCCTTGTCTTTTCACTGTTGCAACTCAATCACAGCAGAAATGCCAACAAGTGTATTTTTGTAAATATTGCTTCTTATTTTACACAGAAATCAAATGTTTTATATGTTGCGTAATTTGTATTCGTAGATTATGGAGAGATGAATATGTGTTTATAAATGAGTCAAAATATTAACAGAGTTATAATTGAATGTAAACCACAGGATGTTTTTAGAATTGTGGATCTTCGATTCGGAAATCTGTTGATAATGATTATCCCTCCAAAGTCGACTTTTGTACTAGTTATGTGCTTTTTAAACTTGCGCAATCCCGTTCTTGTCATATAAAATGCTGATGAGTTACATTTGTAATTGCTTTGTCAAACAGAACTCATGGAGTGCCATGAGTTCACCAGGGGTGAAAGGGATTCAACCCTACCTTTGATTTCAGAACACATATTTGTTTTGTATTGAAGGTCTTGCTATTGCTAAATCTATCACTTAACATTTAGACCTTATTGAAACTTAAATAGATTGTCAAGTTTAATATTTTCATTTTATTTGTTTAACTTGTAAGTATTCATACAAAACTCTTGAATCAGTTATAGTTATTACTGCCTTGAGGCATGAATGGTGACCTTGTGTTTCTGTGTGGCTTCTTACTGTTTTATATTTGCTTTTATGTTGTGTACAAGCAGATGTATCATCTGAATATTTTTCAGCTAATAAAGTGAAAGATTTGGAAGTGAAATGTCATTTTTAAACATTTCTGTGTGTGTGTGTGTGTGCTGCAGTGAATACTGTAACTATAATAGTTGACAGTAGGGTGGTGAAATGTTGGCCACTCCCTGTTTACATATTTGCTCCTGCTCAGACAGGAACAATACCAGACGTTCCCTGCTGCACCCTTATTTAGTCTCTTATTTCAATGTAGGTACTGTAATCATTTCTCCATGAGGACAAAGATCATCAGCCCCCTAAGAGAGAAATAACCAGGTTTTTTGTCAAACTGCTTTATTAGCGTGATTGCTATGTTATCAGTCTGTTAACATCACACACAGAAACCTACCTGTAGAGAAATGTCAAGAACTATGCCCTCTTCAGTCGTGAGCGTTCTCCTGCTTTAGCTGACTGGTTTACAAACAGATACCAGTGTTGTGGGTCCTGAACCTCTGTGTACTTTCAGTTGTAAAAATTATGAAACTGAATTCCTTCATCCTATCTCACATCACTCTTCCCTCTGCTGGGGACTTTATGAGAGATGTTAGCAGTTAAATGACAAATTAAACATTTCTTCTTTGTCTGATTAAAACAAGTATTTCAGACAATTTCTTGTACAATTTATCATAAAATATTTTACACAACAGTAAAAAATACGAAAAACAATAAAAAATTAGTCTTTGGTAAGTGGAAACAGAAAAAGGTAACACTTTTATTTCAACAACATACTGTACATAAAAGAAAAAAAAAATCTATTTACTAGATAACTATAAAGGAGTGACAATGAAGATCTCCATGTAGGTGTAGAGATCAGTAGCAGTGAGGGGAGTGTGGATCACATGTCCTCCTCAGTGACCAGGCAGTAAAAGTCTGAGCGGGCTCCATAGTTGCGTGATCCCAGGTCCGACACGTCGATGTCCGAGGATTTGGGCTCGGCTGCAGTGATGGGAGCAGCAGGGAGGACCGGAGCCTTAAAGGCCAAAGCCTTGTACACAGGGAGGCGCAGCCCTGCAGCAGGAAGAGCAAAGGTGAAACATCTCTCCCAAATAAATGCAAATACGTTATATTACGTTTTATTATTCACTGCTGAAGTGTTGTACTGTTTGGGCTGCACCATGATTTTAATGTAAATTAATAATCTACCCTGAATTAAAAAAAGATATATATTGTTTCATTCATACATATTTTCTTCAGGTTAAAATACATTCTGAGTATACTGTGACTCATACAAAGCTGCACTTTGTATGAGTCACACAAGGAATCTTTGTGAAACAGTTTTTCCCCACTTTCCGGGATCTAGATAAGAAGATTGATACCACTCTCATATTTGTCGCATTCACATTGTGAAACTACAACCAGCCGCCTGTTAGCTTAGCTTAGCTTGCAGACAGAGTCAAAAACTTTGTTACAAAGATAACAAAACTGATTTACCAACATCTGTAAAGAGTGTTTTTACGTGGGGTTAGGTCCTGGAATAATTGCTGCCCAGTAATTTATGAAATGATTAAGTCACTGTGAGACAACCTGTAGTCTATACAAGTCTGAACTGACTAAACAAACGAAGATTATGTGTTAATTGTTGAGCTCTAGAGATGCTGATAGGTGGATTATGTTACCTTTGGACAGAGTCAGGCGTTACCCGTTTCCATTCTTTGTGCTTAACCAAGATAAACAAATGTAACTTCATATTTTGGTGAAGGATAATAAAGTGGTATTGATCTATTCATCTAACTTTCTGCAAGTACATAAGCAAATGCTATTCTTTTGAAATAAAAGGCATTTGTTTCATATGTCTCTAAAAAAAAAATGTGCTAGCTCATCATGTGATATGATTTCCTTAAAATTAAGTTAAAGATTAACTGTAGATGAATCCATGTTTGTATATTCAAACTAGTCTCAAACTACATCAGTTTTCAAAGCAACACTGTGTGACGAAAAAGAGAAAAGAGTCTCTATCAGGTTGAGATTGTTGCATATAGGCCATAACTTTTTATATTGTAATACTCATGCAACAAAAGTACATGAAATGCCAAACACCTGACAAGCATTTACGTCTCTGGTGTAGAGCTGTTGAACGTGAGCGTGCTTGCCTCAACAATATAAAACCAAACAGTCGTAAACCTCACATTCATTTATGCAAGGTAGCGCAGCTCTAATATGCATTTCTTTTGTTTGCATATGCAAATAGAGTGAAGAGTGAACCAAACATCAGAACTGGAGGATTTTTCTAGTACTGTGGCTGTTGTTCTTACCCAGATCTCCAGCAGGGTCTGTGTCTGAGCGGCAGTCCAGGTAGTCGGAGTCGAGGGTCAGCATGGGGTCCTTGTCATCTTGTAGGACAGTCTGAGGGTCGCCTGCAGACTCACTGCGGAAGACGACTCTGCGAGGCATCGCTAAGGCCAGCTCCCTCCAGAAGACTGAGGAAGGAGTCTGCAGAAACCGAAAACACACAGGAACCGAACACGACCCATTAAACTCCGCCATTTAATAGTCAAACTGAACCAAACTCTCAACTGCAGAAGCCTGACTAACATGTATCATCATACATAGTACATACTGTATATTTCAAATTTTAAATCACAAGTATATTTATTAATTTATATTGAAACACATTTCTACAGAGATAACAATTTTTATTGTCACTAAAAAGACAACATTTCAATAAGAACTGATATTTAAGGTGTTTTTTTCAAAAATCTGTTGCTGAATTAGTCATGAATATTTAATGTATTGGAAAAATGATTTAAAACCAATTTCAAAGAGGCTTTTAATGATCTTTAGTGAAGTTTTTTCACATAATTATTTTAATGTAATGGTAATGTGTAATGTGGCTTCAAAGGAAACACAACATGCTCTAAGTGAAAGATAGAGTGCAGACACTACCCATAAATATTATAGATATTTTGCACATATGGATACAATAATATATGAATTCAATGCAAGTTGGCTGAAACCCAATTTAACTTTAGGGGTATTTTTTGAGGGAAACATATTGGTGTTTAAAATATCTCAGGATGTATTTTTTGTGTTATTGATGTTGTGTTATTGGTGTTTGTTTGCTCAGAAAGCATTAATGGGTATTGTTGTGGATCTTACCACAGAGTTGTGCTTCCAGGTGAGTACGGTGAGGCGGTGCTGGTGCTCACTGAGCAGCTGCTTGATCTCAGGCCTCATGCGTTTGGACTGACCCTCCAACATGATGAGGATGGGCCGCTGACACAACTCCAACAAGTGCAGAAGGCCCTGCCTGAAAACACACACAGCTACAGTATGTCATGATAGGACATCCTGGAGACACTGCTCTAAATTGCAGCAACACTGACATCAAGTGGTATATTGTAATGGTGCCACAGTCATTTTATTCAGTTTTATATATAAAGTGCCGTTTATAGATAAAATTCGTCTGACCTGAAGTTATTGGAGCACCAGTCCTGCTCGAGGTAAGCATAAGAGAGCAACACGATCAAACGGCGAGAGCGACTTATGTTCATTAGCAGCTCTGCAGAAGGTTCTGGAGACAAATAAAAATGTTGTGCTTTGCTTAAAAAATGGGCAACTTCATCCGTCTATTTTTTACCCAGGTGCCTGTTTCACATAAAGTTCTAACAAACAGATTGCAAATGGTCACACAGATGATTGCTGCTTGCAAATTATAGATGCATTTGCAAATGTATAAGTGTGAGGCATTTGTTTTGATTGAGAAACGTCTCAAGATTAACTCATGTTGCAAATTTCATCTTGCATATTTCAAAGTGGTTGAAACAGGCACTAGAATAACAGATTATGACAGCAACAGCAGACTGGGAAAGATGCTGGAATGTGAAGATTAAAACCAAGAGCAACTGCATAAACAATGGATTGTATATATATATATCAGTATCTCCCTTTAATTCCCATAAAGACCAACAGAGAGAAATCTTACCTGAGCCAGGTAAGATGTCGTTATCATTGAGGTGCACCTTGGCCACAATTTTATTCTCCAGGTGAGGTTTTAGAATAAAGTTGACAAACTTCCTGTCATGATCATTGTTCACATAGGAGATATAGGCATCATACAATTTGCCGTCTTAAGACATGGAGACAGAAACAAACCAGTGGTGTTAATACAACTGTACAGTCGTATACATGGTTATAGCGACCTTTTATCACTTTAGAGGCCTCACCATTGAGTTCGTAGTCTCCGTAGGAGTTCCTGTACAAGAGTTTGAAGTTCAAGTGGCACCTGGAGTACAAAACAGCAGCTACAGCCAGGAGGAAGAGGAGGACCATGGCTGCTATAACAGCAGATGTGTGGTTTGGGCCTTCTGAGCACACAAAAGTGTCTGTGAAAAAAATAAGCATAAAATAAACAACCAGTACTTAAACTACGGAATATGGATTTTGTCAGTTGAGTGTGTACTGAACACATGTTTAATGCACAGTTAATTCAGGGATAAGTAACATTATTCTGAATCAATACATGTTGTGGATGACTCGCTGGGCCAGGCTTCCAGCCAAAACACTGTAATACGATGCAGACTTAATGTATCTGTGTGTCTGTGGTATTAATGGACGTGTGACGGTTGACAAAGTGTGTGGAGCTGGTTGACTTTCTCCTGCTCCACAGCACACTGATCGTGTCTACAATACACTTTCATATGGTTTATGATGAGCAGATAAAAATAAAATAATGCACATAACCACAGCTCCTCTGTATTTATGGAGTCTGGTTTTTCACTGTTTTCTCTAACCTTTGTTGTCACATTTGTGTGCCTGTTTCATCTATGGATGGGTAATCTATACATAGGTATCTTTAGTAGTCTTACTTGAGTACGGCAGGCTGAAATCAGAAGAAATGTTCCTCACTGTGCAGCTGTAGAGCCCAAAGGCATCCCGCTCTGTGATGTTGATCACCAGCAGACTGTTTACCATCAGCTGGCCGGCAGCAGGAAACCTGATATTCAGGACAGAAAACTTGACCTCACTTTGAAAATACATTTTAAATACAGGTGCATGTAACTGGTATTCGAAAAACAAAAAAAGAAGCTTCAATTCACCATGAGGAGGTGTTCTGCGTGTAATCTGTTTGATTGGTGAGGGGTTGGCCGTCTTTACTCCACTGCAGCGTGGCGTCACAGTGCTCTTCTTTCGGGTCCCATTGGAGGAGGGCGGTGCAGTTCAGCGTCACAGTGCAGTCCACATTCCTATGGGGTCCGTTCGAGCCCCCATTCGTTTTAAATTCTGGGGCTTTGGAGCACTGAGACTCTGTGGAAAGACATTACACTGTTATCTGTGTCCACTGCAGGAGCTCCAGACAATAGAGGCCTTCATGTGCACTGCCAGGTAAAGTCTGAGACTGCAGCTGGAGGACATGCTGAAATTAAATGCGTCCTTGCAGGTGTAGTCGTTCAACTAGCCCTTTCAACACCCCCCTAAAAGCACCATGTTTACTTCAGGGATAGATAATACTTACTGTGTGACTTCATTACATGTGGAAATAATACTTACCTTTAACTATGAGACGCACAGTGAATGAGGCTGTGCTGTTGCTCTGTTGCACACAGGTGTAATTCCCTTGATCTTGCAAGCTGAGGCTGGGAAACTCCAGGTAGGCCGTCCCTGCCTGAGTAGGGAGCTGCTGGCAGTCCTTCTGCCAGGTCAGCTGGGGCTGTAGGGAGCTCTCGGGCTCCAGAGGGCAGTTCAGCCGATACGGAGGCCCTTGCTGCCCCACATAGAGTACTAGCTCCTTAAACCGGCTCTCATCCACACAAGACTGAGCTACAAATTGAGATTAAAAAAAAGTGGTTCAACCAAACAAGCCAACTAAAACTGACTCTGATCTCTCGATTGAATTTTAATAATGACATAATTACGAAACTGTTTTCATGTTTTGTGATTAAATACGTGCAGCAAGCAAAATATCTTTAAGTGACTTAGATTCCTTTTGAGAGGCAGTTTTCCTACCATATGTGGATGTTAACAGTTTGCATACACTTTGTGCAGCTCCAGAAGGCTGATAGTAGCTTTGGGCAAAGACTGAGTGTCTAATGGTGCATGAAGGTGAACTTGTTTACTCTCTCACCCTGGCAAACTTTGAGCGAAAGGGTGTTTTGCTGACTTAGACAAAAGGAGGAATAAAAAAACCACTGGATTTTCTTATTGTTCTTTCAGGACATGTTCAATGCAAACAACTTACTATCCACAACAGATTTATAAAATACATGTCAGACAATCTAACTACTGAGAGCTTCCCTATGAATCTGGACCTGTTCTTCTAGATATTGACTGTGACTGGAACCAGCACAACTGCCCTCTCTGGTTCCTGTTTGACTTCCCTTTTGCTTTATTCTTTTTTTAACCGTTTCTCAAACAAAGTGACACTCATCCGGGTCCAAAGTCCGGCTGAAGACCTCATGTTTCCAAGCAACAGCATGTGACCCTGTACACACTGACCACATGTGCACTGACCTGGTATTTAGACATCCAGCATCCCACAAACCCAACCGTGACTAACACTTTAAATGGACAAATATACCAAAAACAATTAAAAAAAACCCCCCTTACTTACCAATAAAGTGTCAACCTATAATATATCATATGTTATAGGTTGACACTTTATTGTTATATATATATTATACATGACATAAATGAAAGTGCATAATGTTTATTTTTCTGCATCCTTACCCTCTGCAAGGACGGACTTGTCCCATTTCCCGGTAAACACCAGAATAAAAGCGAATAAAATCAGAGCCATGAGCCTTAAGTCTTCCTCTCCCTTCTTCCCCAGGTGACGAGTGAGCAAAGTGAAGAGTTTTTGTTTCTGTAAATCTACATCACAACCTACAAAATACTGATTATTACAGTTTCATTACATTGCGTGGAGCCGTGCAGCCTTTGTGACGACGCAGACGTCAGCTTTCTGGTTGATCAACTCCACCTGGAGCGACACCTGAAACTCTCCTGGCTATTGGCTCCCCGCGGTCACCTGACATTCCCACCTCCACTGGAAACCTTGTGGGACAGGAACACGCACAGAAATACAACTACGTCGAGTGCCTCCCTAACATAATGTAAGTGCTCAAAAGTACAGGATTTATAAGAGGTAAATAAATACTTAGTTAATTACGAGGTTGTTATAAATGTTATTGGCTGGTGTTGTTAATCCATTCATACATGTTCGTGAGTTTTCACTTATAATCAGGATATAGCATATTTTATCAACCCATATTTTTTTAGCTGCAAAAGTTAAGACGTGAGAAATGTTTTATCATCAAATCTGCAGCTGTAGTGTAAAAAACTGGTGATTGTCAGCAGCCCTTTCCAGAAATTAAATCCAACAGTCCAACAGGTTTAGGGGATTTGTCTTCCTCGGCCCCGTTGCCTTCAGGGGGCGTGGGTGTTGGGAGTTGTGATTCGGTGCATTTTGTGCATGGTGTTCATGGTGTGCATGGTGTTCATTTTGTGCATTTTGTGCATGGTGTTCATGGTGTGCATGGTGTTCATTTTGTGCATGGTGTGCATGGTGTTCATGGTGTTCATGGTGTGCATGGTGTTCATTTTGTGCATGGTGTGCATGGTGTTCATGTGTGTGTTCATGGTGTTCATTTTGTGCATGGTGTGCATGGTGTTCATGGTGTGCATGGTGTTCATTTTGTGCATGGTGTGCATGGTGTTCATGGTGTTCATGGTGTTCATGGTGTTCATTTTGTGCATGGTGTTCATGGTGTGCATGGTGTTCATGGTGTTCATTTTGTGCATGGTGTGCATGGTGTGCATGGTGTTCATGGTGTTCATGGTGTGCATGGTGTTCATGGTGTTCATGGTGTGCATGGTGTTTGGCGTTGGATTTTGGGGTTGACACCGGTGTTCATGGGGAGTGTCTGTTTGTGCATGGTGTTCATGGTGTTCATTTGCATGGACTGTGTTTGGCGCAGGAGGCAGTGACACCGGTGGGGGAGCGGTGGACTGTGTTTAGCGCAGGAGGCAGTGTGGGAGCGGTGGACTGTGTTTAGCGCAGGAGGCAGTGTGGGAGCGGTGGACTGTGCCATGTTGTGCCGTTGGGCGGCCGCGCTTTGGTATCTGGCGTTTCGCGGCGCTGTGGGCGCGCCGCTGTGGGCGCGGCATGGTGACCTCTTGGTGGTGACCTCTTGCGGTGGTGACCTCTTGGTGGTGACCTCTTGGTGGTGGTGACCTCTTGCGGTGGTGACCTCTTGGTGGTGACCTCTTGCGGTGGTGACCTCTTGGTGGTGACCTCTTGCGGTGGTGACCTCTTGGTGGTGACCTCTTGGTGGTGGTGACCTCTTGCGGTGGTGACCTCTTGGTGGTGACCTCTTGCGGTGGTGACCTCTTGGTGGTGTACGCTTCATGCGGATGGCCTGTTGGCACCGACAGGTTATCCGTGGGGGCGTGCGCCGTCTGGGGGTTGCTGTGCTGCGTTCGCGTTGGGGTGAGGTACTTGGATGTTGGGGTGTGGTTGTTCGGCGGTTAGGTTAGGGTTAGGTTAGGTTAGGGTTAGGTTAAAAACTGGGTATCCAACACCCTAAGGTGTTGGGCGTGCACAGGCACAGGCCATCTTCTTTTTTACTGTGTTTTAAAACCAACCCTTTTATAAAAAAATAAGGGGATAAAACAAATAAAACAAATACAAGAACCAGACAAAGACACTGGGGAAGGGAGGGAAGGAACAATTCAAGGGGATAAATACTGTTAAAACTAATAAAAGGCTAGAGGGTTGGGGTTAGGGCTGGACCAGTGGTGTGGTTAGGTTTAGGAAAGGGTTGTGGGTGTGGTTAAACCCTTTCCTTTGTCTCCGCAGGTCCTCTACCGCTGGCTGGAGACATGTCTCCAGCCCATGGAAGGTAAAACAAGAGAAGGTAAGTGCCCAAGAGTCAGGTTTCTATGTCCATATTAGTTTTTAAAGGAAATTCATAAAAGAAATTCATAAAAGAAATTCATAAAAGAATGCCTAGGTATTGGGGACTAGGCATTCTAAGTAGGTGTTGTTGGTATACATGCACATCACACAATAGAATATTAAAATGAATAAAATACAGTATTTCACTGTTCCCCCCAGAACTTCCATCCGTTGGCTGGGGACATGTCTCCTGCCTGGAAGGAAGGAAGGATAAGAGGGGCCAGTGCTTAAAAAGTTTAAATAAATATTCATGTTAAAAACAATGCATGCACCATAAAAGGCCCCGGAGGGTTCAATACAATAACACTCTTTGGACACATTCATTCCCAACTCCTGTATTGTCTCTTGTTCCCCTCCTTTAAGGCTGTGGGTCAGGAGCAGGAGTCAGTCTGCTGTACCGCTGAGGAGAACCTGCCCAGTCTGGTTTACATACAATTGCTAAAACCATGAGGTGGGTGTCTGTACAAGAAAGGTGCTCATGTGAAGTACTAATAAGTACTTCAATAAATAAAAACAGACAAGTGAGTTCAAAAGAGTGCTCAATAAATAACATGGTTAAAAAAGGTGACATTTCAAACATGCATAAAAGAGAGTAAAAAGCATGCATATAATCCAAAGCAACAGGTCAATAAATAGATTAAAAAAAAAATATATATATATATATATATATGTACATCTTATTTCTGTACAGGTCCCATCCCATGGATCCGGCCTGTTATGTTTATTTAAAATTCATAACAAATTTATGAATCTAAATTGTGATTTTATTTCCAGTTTCTCTTTTTTGTACATTGTTGCCAATGATTTTGATTGATAAAAAAATGGTTTCTCCATTGTGTGGATGAAATGGCGAGTCTAAAACCATTAAAAAGTTTTCAAAGTCCGTGATGGAGTTCCCCCAGATCCCAAATATATCATCTAAAAACCTGTAGTACAGTAATGGCAGGGTTTTACACTTAATAAAAGCGGTTTCCTCCCAAAACCGCATTTATAGGTTGGCAAAGGCCGGGTGAATTTTTTGCCCATAGCTGTGCCGTGGATCTGGAGATAATATTTTTCATTGAACTCAAAATCATTCCTTGTTAGACTCAGTTCCAGTAACTTTAAAATGGCTTCATCCGGCCGTTTAA